>NW_021621071.1:0-150804 GCF_004785775.1 Grammomys surdaster
TTTTTTTTTTTTTAAAAAAATACTTTGTTATTTCTGCATGTCTACTGTGAATACAAGAAGTTTAACATTTCCTTTCCATATGGCCACTCCAATATACTTAGCACACCAATATGAGACCAACTTGAAAGCTTTTCATTTATAACAATGATAACAGAAACATTCAATTATGACAACAGTGCTGCCACCATCCTTAAGAACAGGAAGAGGGTTAAAGAATGATCATGCACTAAATTATACTGGAAATGGAAGAATAAATATTTAAAAGGCTGGTTATTTTTTTTTAGCAAGTGTCAAGAAACTCTTTGGCATGAAAAATATGAAATTAGGATTTTATATCAAATTCAAAATTAAATTCCAAGTCATCTCAGAATGACAAGTAGAAGAGTCCACTGAAAATATGAAGTTCCTTTCTTTAGAAAAGATAAGGCTTTCAAATCACAAACTAATGAGGTTCATAAAGATTACAACTAGACTCTATAAAACATTCTTATTGAAAGTGTGAACTGAGAGTAACATGAAAAAAAATGAAGTTTATGGATAACACTTAAAACTATTACTCCATGAAGGATAAACAAATAAATAATAATGATAAATATTTGCAAAAAAGAATCTTAATAAAGTACAAAGAAAAATTTCAAATATCTCAAAAGAATGTGAAGAATTCTAACTCTATCAATATTTAAAGGTGCTAGCTAACAGTCAACTAGTGTGTATAAAATCCTCGCTAGTGACCACATAGTCTTCTCTGTGCTTTCTAGCAACTACTTGCAGCAACCCAGCAGAAATAGAAATAAGATCATTTTTGTGTTATATGGACAAGGAGACTAAGGCACAACTACACAAGTAACTTACCCACTGTCTCACACACTAAACAGTTCGGTTTGATCCAGATCTGCCTCAATACAGAGTTCAGCTACTTAACCCAACCAAAAAGAAATTATGCTATCAGTGATTTTTTTTAATATTTTGAGATTATTTAAGTCTACGTGATTTAGACTAATCTTGTTGGTAGCTAGCAATCCATCTTAAATAAAGTACTGGACTTGTGAACAAAGGTTTACTTAGAAAACATTCTTCTCGGCATCCCTTTTCTTCACAGTTTAAAGGAGTAAAGCTTTGATGCACTCAGTGACACAGATCAGTTTAAAACCTACTGTGTGTGTGTGTGTGTGTATGCGCACGTGTGTGTATGCGCGCGCGCGTGTGTGTGTGTGTGTGAGCACATTGAAAAGGCTATGTACTGCACAATCCCGTTTCTTTGATGATTTAGTGATGTCCAGTGGTTAGTAGTTAATTGACTCTCTGTTGGCGGGATTCATACACATGTTGAAACTCAGAAATGTACAATAGGAATACAAAAATTATACAGCCTATAAAACAAAAATGTAACCAGTTAACCCTCAGGCAGATTCCTCCTCACCTATTATTAGAATATCAAATGAATGAGAAGGTGATTTGGGAGAGTGGGGATACTTTTTACTTTTTAGCTTAGCAACTGGGCAAAGCTTACTGTGGCCCAAAATCACCCCTGGGCACATATTTAAAGGCAAATCTGCCTGCTACTCATGTGTGTGTCTCTTTCCCTCCTGCTCGTCTCTATGTATTTCTGTCCTAGTATCCTTGCTAGTCACCGTCCCCCCTCTTTGACTCTGGATCTTGAGACAGAAGCTCCTCCCATAACTCACTCCAGGGTCTCCCATCGCTGGCCCAGTAGCAGAGCTGTCTTCTAAGCCTGCTCCTGTAGCAGGGCGGGGGACCCCGGGGCACCATTCCCAGGACCTCTCTATCTGGGATGCAGTGATGAAAGATGAGATAGTATCAGGCTCGGCTCTGCCCAGGCCTGAGCAAGGGGCACAACAGGGCTATGCGGGGGTGTCTGGGTACTGCTCACATTCACGTGTGTGCATGTCTAAGGCTGGGTGCAGGTCCCCCTGTGTGGGGTAGTCTGATGTCTGGCTGAGTCTACACGGGAGCGTCTGGGCCTGTTTATGTCTGTCTGCAGGTATCTGGCCTGAGTCTTCATGAGGTGCTATCTGGGTAGAAACATCTTAGCTGGTGGGTCTGTCCCTCTAGGGTCCCCTGACAATGTGCTTGGGTATGTATATGTTCCTGAGGTTGACTGGATTCCTTATGTTTGTGTGGGCATTCATTAGCCATGGCCTCTGTTGGCATCCTCATGTCATCCTGGAATACACAGGTAGAAAAGGTGATGCCTTTTGCTGCTCTCCCCTCTTGCTTGCCTGTATAACCATGAATGCAGTATCTGCTTAAGTCTGAAGCTTGGGGATCTGGGACTGGTTATGGGACCCCAAGCAACTGAACTAATTCTTGCTGAGTCTTTTTTGTTGATCAAAACCAAATAAAATTATTCTCAAGGGGCTGAGGAAAGAAAAAAAGGCAAATCTGCTTAAAATAACTATGCTGTGTTGATTTTAGAATGAAGACTTCTGAAATAATGAGTAGTTTGTATAATCATTTCAAAGATTTGAGACATGATCGAGAGGAAAATTTAGCCCAGTGATCCCTGTTATCGGTAGGCCACTGTTCAGTATGCCCATGGGTTGCGCATAGCATACTTCACACAGCAGATGCTTGGTCAGCTCTTAGGCTGTTCAGATTGCTATGCCAACTACCTTACCTTAGCATATACAGTAAAGAGATATTGTTTTAATAGAGAATGGATATTTTAACCTCAGGCACTCAAAAGTAACCTTAATTTCAATTTTGCACCTTATTTAATTTCTATTAATAATGTAATAGAATATGTCAATTGCTTATTTCTCTCGATATACTCCTCTTTTAACCCATTTAGGTCATAATCAAAACATTGCCTACTGAGGCGACCTTATTCTTAATTTCTACCGAAATGTTCACTGAGTCTTAAGATTTTTGTTTGTAGGTTGACTTTTACTAAAAGCTAAATTAAGAAGTATATTTGTAAAATACTTTAGTTCACATTTGAATGGCTTGATTATATTCTAAAATTATTTCGAAAACATTACCATGGATCTTATATTTCTCAATATTGAGACAGTGGCATGGGAAAACGTTTGAAATGAATGAGGAGGTTCATTAATAATATGATATTCATAAGGTACTTGCATATATATATATGTGTATATATATATACACATATATATATATGTATATATGTATGTTGTATTACCTTCTTGCCCTTGCCTCTTATATTACCAACTCTCATCATATTATATATTATTCATTCAATTAATTTTTTTCTTTATTGAAAAACATTATAGCAGCTTTTGATAGCTGGAGAGGCTTGTTTATTTTATCCATGGTTGCTTTTCATGCTATCAGGGGAAAATATCCTGACTGCAAGAGGCACTCAATCAGAGCCAGCGTTTATAAATAGATCATTAACAGTCACTTTCCGGCTTAATTCTTATTGCTGGCAGTAATCACTAATCATGAGTAGAATAGTGTGTGCTGCATTTGATTTTTGAATACCACACCTACTTGTAACCCAGTTCTTAAGACACTAGTATGATGTACTACAAAGGTCTTGAACCTTGCCCTGATTTCTTAGCAGACTAGTTTTTATTCTGAATTCTAAATGAAAGCTTGTATACATTTGGCTCCGTTTTAAGCAATTCAGATTTTTTTAAAAAAATTTGTTAATAATATTGAAAATTATATGTGAGCTAGACATAGATTCTACTATGAATTGGTCATTAGAAAGTAAGAGAGATATGCTTTTAAAATACCCACTCAAGTTCTTGAGATCTGTACACAGTCGCCAACTCTACAGGACAATACACTAGATGTGTTTAGAACCAGCCCAGTGCTTTCAGAAAAATAGAGATGGACATTTACTTCACATGTGGTATACTTGTTACTTTTATATTGCTGTGATGAATTACCTGGACAAAAATGCGAATAAGAGGACTAAGGCTTTATTTTTGCTAACAATTTCAAGTGATACTGCATCAAAGACTTAAGAGGGAAAGATCATCACACATTACTTGCACCACTTCTACACTAATTAGCAGAGAGATAAATGAATGCATGAATAATTAGTACTTAGATGACTTTATCCAATGATACAGTCTAAGACTTAAATCCAAGGATGGCTGCTACCCACAGTGTGGTGGGTCTTCCCACATTAATTAACATAATCAAGGCAAGTAGCCACAGACAGGTCGACCTAATATAGACAAGCCTTCATTGAGACTCTCTTCCAGGTGACTCCAGTTTCTCTCAAGGTGACCACTTAAACTAACCACCACAAGCATTTAATACAAAAATCAGAGATATTTAAGTATAAGATATATATATATATATATATATATATATATATATATATATATATCTTAAGTATAAGATATACACATATATATGTTATATATGTGTGTGAGACATATGCTATATATACAAGAAGATTCAGGCTCTTAAAATCTAAAGTTTCACATGAATGTCAGAAAGTTCAATGTCAGCATTCCCAAGGGAAAAAATGGCATAGAATATAACTATTTTGTTTTATAATTTTTAATATTTTAAAGATTTTACTGAGTATTTCTTAAATATCAAAATAACTTCTTTACAAGAAGAAAAATAAACAGCAATCATGAGATTATTTTTTAAAGCTTCTGGATTTTAATCCTGAAATAAAGGAAAAATTAGATGATATTTGCACTGTAGAATTGATTCACTAACAATTCAAACATATTTTAGAATATATTTTTCTATATGATTATTAAAATAATAAGACACAGGTCACTTTCAAACTACGTTCCAGACACAGTGAACTTCACAGTAATAAAGTGTTGAGAACGGTCTAGGCTGTGAAGTTTAGAATCAAACTACTAATTCTGTGTCTTTTGTCTTCCCAAGTATATGAACATGCAACTTCATAGTCCTATCTTGTGCAATGCCTGCTTTGAGCACTGGAAATACTGAAGTATAAATGTGTCATTACTTCAGGCTGACTGTTAGAGTGCAGTGTATAATCCTTTCAAGACACATTATTGAACATTTCCCCTGTAAATATTTTATTATTATAAATAGAAGAACAAGTCATCAGGGGAGATTTCAGAGTGAATAAGATCCAAATTCATGAATCAATGTTTAAAAATAATACTAGACTAAATAAATAATCTCTCAGTTCATAAACTTTATATGACTTCACTACAGTTTAAATAAAGTTCCTTATACCTATCAATCTCATTTTTTCCCAAAGAGCAAAAGTTGAGGCTTATTTACCCTCAGCCGCAGAGCCCAGCACAGCTTCAGCCCAGTATAGTTCCTTAATGTTTATAGACTAGATTAGAAAATGCTCCAGTGTCAGGACATCACAAATCACAGCCATTGCATGGGATGTACAGGCTGTGATCCTCAAAGGTACAGGTAATTATGAATCTCCGTCCAAATGAAGCGAATAGAAAGGAACGCAAAAGCAAATGAGGTGGGGACAGGTAAGCCTGCTTGTTTGAGGGCATCATATTGAAGAACAACAAGTCGACAGCAGTGAGGTAAAGCGTGACCTTCTGTGACAAAGAAGGAAAGAAGAAGATAAGCCTGCAAGAGCAAAATCTAAGAAGAACCCGAACTCAAGAGACATACAGGACTAGCGTGGTAGGCATGGGAAAGTACAATTGATTAGTGAGTTTTGAAGGCAGAGTTGGCTACTGGAGGACTGCATACATAGAGAAAAGAAATAAGAGCTTGCAAAATAGATTTCAAAGAATTATAAGAAATAAAATGTGTGTGTATGTGATATATATATGCATATATATATATATGGGTATGTATGCATACATATATACATGTACACATGTCATCTCAAGGCCTGGAGTCTTTCTTGTTCTCTCCCCACTTTCTCTTTTGATACAGAGTTCTCTGAACATGGAGCTTGCTGCTTCAGCTAGACTAGACAGCAATCCCTCCATCTTCTCCTGTCTCTGCCTCTCCAGCACTGGGACTACAGGTACAAGTCACCACAGCTGACCTTTTATAGGGCGCTAGAGAAAAAACTCAGGTCCTCAGACCTGCAAGGCAAGCACTTTAATGACTAAAGCAACTTCCCTCCTTGAACAGACACAAGTTAAAATTGTATACCTTGGTACAGGGGTGGGAGGGAAGTGTGGAGACCCTCTAGAAAGCACCAGAGACTTGGGACACCTGTGAGGTGGATGAAATGTCCAACAGTGGGGAGAGGGAACTTGTAGAGTTTACCTCCAGTAGAAAGATAGGGCATCAAATGTTGCCATTCACAGTTGAAAACTCTGACCCAAGATTTGTTCCTGTCTAAAAAAAAAAACAAACTGCAGTGACAAAAATGGAGAAGATACTGAGAAAAAGGAGGTCCACTGACCAGTCCAACTTGAGATCTATCTCAAGAGGAAACTCCAAGGCCTGATACTGTCACTGATGCTATGATTTTGCTTACAGACAGGAGCCTACCATAGTTCCCCTTCAAGAAGCCCAACAAGCAGCTCACTGAGACAGAAGTAGATACTTACACCCAATCAGCATACAGAAGTTGGGGACCCCTGTAGTTGAGTAAGGGAAAAGTTGTAAGAAACTGAGGAGGAGGGTGACACCTTAAAAAGACCAGCAGTCCCAACTAACCCAGACCCCTGAGGTCTCTCAGACGCTGAACTATCAACCAGGCAGCACACAAGAGCTGGCCAGAGGATGCCCAACATATATAGAGCAGAGGACTCCCTGGTCTGGTCTTAGTGGAAAAAGACAAGCCTAACCCTTGAGAGACTTGAGGCCCCAGGGAGTAGGGAGGCCTGGTAGGGCAAGGCATCCTTTTAGAAACAGGAGGGAGAAGGAATGGGATGAGGAACTGTGGGAAGGGGGACCAGGAGGCGAGTAATGACTGGACTGTAAAAAGTAAAATAAAATAAAATAAAATAAAAAATGAAATAAAAACGCTAATATAATGGATATATTAGAAACAAGGCAGGGAAATGAGGTTTACTGTTACCAAAGAAGAGGTTGAGATGGCAGTTCTTGGTTTTTAAACCAAAGATGTATGCAAGATAAAAAAGGAAGAAGTTGCAAGAAACACTTCAAAGAAAGTATGATAGGATTTGCTATTCCATGGAAAGTGAGCAAGAGAGAAGACAAACCTTCCCGTGTCTTTTATACTGAAAGAATGGAAGACTTCTGGAATAGTAAGAAAAAAAAAAAAACATTATCAAAATGACTCAAAAGAGCAATCCTGGAAAGATAGTCTTTGAACTGGCAACATTTGTTTTCCCATGTCAAAAGAAGCAGATATGAGTTTGTTACTTAATATATAGAACTATGATTCTTAATAAACTGTAAATTCATATAAACAAGTTGAATTTTCCAGTTTTTAAAATTTTAGTGTGTATATAAAATTTAATTTCATATATGAAATATTAGGAAACTATTATTAATATGATGTGGATTTGAAATCAGAAACCAATTCATAAGCTACACACAGGCCTTTTCATTTCCTTTTCTTATCTCTGGAAAAGAAATAATAAAGATTTACAGTTGTTTTCTTGAAGCATCAGATAAGACCAGATAAACAACAAAATGAAAAGCCCTCACTCTTTATCAAAGAAAGCCCCAGGTAGTCTCTGTCAAATGTAATAAACAGAGCCAGTTTAAAATGAATTTATGCAGTGGAGCAGATTTTTATATTGTAATGATTTTTACAGCACAGCAGAAAAATATGTATTTTTATTATGTGAGCTGAAGTTACAAGAACAATAAAATAATGTTATGAAAAATTCATTCAACACATTACTAGAATAATGAACCCAAAAGTTTTGAGAGCTTATTTCAAAGCTCGTTTTTACAATATTGCCATATGGGTGAAAAAAATACGTATCTTACGTTTCTGATTAAGTCATATAGAAATCATGGCAAATATATACACACTAACACTTAGAAAAGAAAAATTTAACCTATTTATATAAATTTAAGAATTTTAAAAGGCCACTAGTGTATATTTTTGTATCATACACAGATGTAGAAGCCAATAAATACTTGTAAAGGCTAATTTATATTGTCTATTGATTGAATTTAGAATCACTCACAGTACATTTCACAGTAAATTCTACAGTGTAACTGAGAAGGGGTTTTGAGAGAGGTTAAACCAGAGAGAGAAGATTCATCAATCCCACAGGCTGGGATTTACCCAAAAAGGAGAAAAGGACAATGGACTTAGCACCACCATTCATTTCTACCTCCTGATAGTGGCCTCTGTTCTTGTTGCTATGCCCTCTCCACCAGGTCTTAGGTGACAGCAGTGAAAGGGTTGTTAGATCTCTAAGAGGGTCAGGATTCACAAATTGAGAATCACTAACATAGGCGAAAACTTGAACTTCCAGCTAGAGAATTCGTTGGAGATAACTTAATGACACCTGCTTTTCCTCTTTATAATTATGGTTTACTTATGTATGTTTAGCCTGTGATTTATGGACATGTTACTGATCATCACAACTATTTCACTAACGTTCCTCTTTTAATTTAAAGTAGTATGATGCTGTTATAAATATTACAGAAATGGAAATATCTGTGAAATGCAGGTTACAATTTTAAAATGAATGTATGTTTAACTGAGAATGTTTTAGAAAATTAAGAATTTTTAAAATTTTCATTTTATATTATCTTAATGTATGGTTGCCATATTTATTCATTAGATCATTAGATCATCATATGACTTGCACAGAAAATGTATAAATAAGATGTTATAGAGACCTAACATTGACCTTAACTGTGATAACATATAATTCTCACTTTCGGGAATTCGCAGACCGTTTTTTTGGACAGCTGAACACTTCGTTACTGGCACTCTATTTAATCACAATCATAGCTATTAGGCCTTAGCTAAATTGTCTCTCTTCTGAAAATCCCCCTTTCTCATTTGAAATATTCTTGGCATTAGCTATCTGTTTCAGAATAATAGAAGGGCCCAAATGACTATAATTTCAAGGTTGAGTGAAAAAGAAAACATTACATAGAGAAGCTTAGCTAATGCTCAGTAGGTCAGCTACAAAGCTGTGAGCAGGATTTGAAGCACAATTCCATTTATTTCCATCTTGCTTAAAAGAGCATGCATTCATCCATTAGCACAATAACATTTTTAATTTATATAGACATATACTATTAATAATGAAAAAAATATAATGTTCTAATATAAAAATATTCTATGATTTAAATAAAAAGTTTTGTGTTAAGAATGTTTAGAACCCTTCCCAGTAAAGAATATTCCTTTGGGGGTTGTCTCTGACTCTTATGCTTGTTCCGGGGACCCTTTTCCATCCACTGGGTTGTCTTGTCCAGCCTTGATATGAGAGTTGTCTTATAGTATCTTGTTATGCAGCATTCAGTTTATATCACTGAGAGGCCTTCTCTTTTCTGAAGGGAAATGGAGGAAGAGTGGAGGGCTGTAGTGGGGTGGGGGTGGAGAAGTCTAGGGAGTGAATACTGCACTTGTATTGTATGAGAGAATAATAATAAAAAAATATTTGTTTGAAAAGGAGGGAGGAAGGAAGGAAGGAAGGAAGGAAGGAAGGAAGGAAGGAAGGAAGGAAGGAAGGAAGGAAGGAAAGAAAAGGGTCACTTGAGTAAATGTCTCCTTGTCTTTCACCGTTAGAGAGGCATCTGCTGAGAAACCCACCCCCTCCTGAAGGACAACAGATGGCCTCAGTAACCATGAAAACTTTCAGGACCCTTTCAAAACATCCATTTCTATATTTTAGCACAAAGAGCCAACTTCTCTCTCCTTCTATTGTACAATGATTTATTTTAGGATCAAGGGGAGAAGGTGAGAATAACACTTAAAATATCTAAACAGATTGAAGACTGGGTTACGGTGGTGACATGAATCTGGCTGGGCTACAGTCTTAGCTCTCTGACTTCTAACAGGCCAGGACCTCATTGTTATTTCCTATGACCCAAGCTCAGTTCTCATACATAGCCAGCCACCTGATCCAGACCACTGCCCCAAGGTCACTACTTCTGAATTCTCCGTAGTAACCCTCATGCTTCCTTTCGGAAGAGCATTTCTGTGCAAGTATTGTCCTTGCCCACATGAACCATCTTGCCCCTTCATCGGTTATATCTGATTCAGAGCACACACAAAGAGACAGAGTCAAGGCCAAACAGAAGCAAGCAAGCCAGGAAGGGGTCACTGAGTCCCCATGCTGTCAGTGGCTGAGGAACTTAAGGAATTGTGACTCCTCAGAACCTTAACATATGAAGTGAGATAAGCAACAAAAGCCTTTGACAAATGGAGTATCTCTTCTTCTGAAACACAGGGGTTCACAGCCTAAGGGCAGAAAGTAGTTTTGCAGGATTTGATGATAGGAAACAGAAAAACATGTTAGGGCAAACGTTCATAAAGGGATGAAAAAATGAAATGTTTTTGCCTATGAGCTCATACAAAACTCATGTCATTGGTGAAGGCAGTATATCTGATAAGACAACTGACTGGATTAACCTAAAGGGTCAACCCTTTTTATTGTGAATTAATACTGTCATATTCACTTCTGGCAGTATGACACTGAAGAATCTTCTCAGGTAGATAAAAGTCAAATGATTTGATTCAGGAAATTAAATGTATCCATAGTTGTGATCCCAACCTATGTCATTTCTTCTACTTTGACCTACAACGATGATATTATTTAATGTGGTAAGTACCTTAGTATCTAGTTAGTCCTCGAGTCAGGGGATTCTGCATATGTGCAAGGAATTTATTGCAGATTGAAAATTCCTTGGGAAAATGCCACAAGAGCAAACATGACCATTAGAACATAGCAATATTCCACATAGCATTTACATGCTTTCATTTGCTGTAATGTAAATATGATACAAAGTGTATGGAAACAGGCACATAGAATATGTTCAGTTATGTCACTTTAGTCCTAGTCAGTGGATACTGGAGGAATTCCTTTCAGAAAAAGAAAAATGATAACAGTAGCATCATTTGGATTTCAGCTATTTAGCCACTCAGTCATGCATGCATGGCTGACATATAAACCTGTATCACCAGTGTATCCTGAGTACTACTGTGGAACCACTTCCTTGAGACAAAAACGTATCGTTCTTTAACAACTATAATCTCAACCTTTAGCCAAGCGATCTGTGTTCTTTCCATCTGCATTGCCAGTAATCGCAACATTTCTCATTAAACTAGAGCTGAGGAATCCTAATTAGTCCCTAAGCCTCTGACCTGGGTTTCTAATGCATCTTTCAAAGAGCCAGAAAAATTCTGAAAACTCATAGCATGGCCTGTGACTTCAAAGCCAGTTCTTTGGGTGATTTAACCTACTTCTCTACAACTCCCTAACCAGAGCTACACTGGACTACTTTGAAAATTTCAATTGTACTTTTGGTTTTAAAAATCTATATTTTACTTACCATTTCTCTATGTATACATTTTCTCTTGACTCTTAGAGATCCCCAGCTAAATAATTTCTCTCTGAAAAGCCTTCAAGAACACAATTCTCTGAAATGCCATTTCTCTGTAGTTTGTAAATACTCAGGTATTTCAATACCTGCTGGAGTGGTAACATTTCTCACTGCAATGATTTTGCTTAAGTCATTTGGTATTCAGTTATAGTCTGCTTATAAGTATTTATAGGTAGGTTTCTGATTGCATATATATTTTGTAAGATTTTTAAATTTAAATTCAATTAAGTTGACATATATATTTATATGTAAGATTAGAAGATTTTACTCTTACATAGCTATAGCATCCCAAGCCTCAGAATCAACCCTATCGTCTTTATTATATAATTGAAAGATGTTACTAAAATTTTTAATGTTTTCTCTGTCACATGTCAACACATAAAGGGGCTACAGATAGAAAGAAAATTCAAGGAACACACAGGATGAAAATGTTTGCATTCATAAGGTAGTCTTTCCAATAATTCAACCTTCCTTTATCAGTGGTTATTGTCTAATAACATTCAATCCCCTTTGGCATGTTGTTGTTTTTCAATATAGCCCTATATAAAATAGCTAGCATATACTGAGAATCTATAATATGATAGATGAACAAATCTTGTGGTGCTGGAAATTGTATCTAGGTCCTCATGCACAATAAGGAATGGTTCTACCAACGGGATATAGTCTCAGCCCTGTAAATATCTTTTAAAAGTTATTTTACTGTTTAATTTGTGTGAGTGTTTCGGCTACATCTACATATCTGCATCATGACAGCCTTTGATGCCCACAGATGACAGAAGAGAGCATCAGGCCCCTGGAACTGGAATATTTGATGGCTTTGTGTCTTCTAATAAATATGTTTTAAACTCTAAATCCTCAATTCTTCTATGTAAAAGATATTTTGATCCCACATAACTGCTGTTTACAGATATAGGTCTTACACATTGTGATTTTAATTTACTCCTGATTTCTTTTTTTAAGGATAGTATCTAAAGTGTGTCAACTTGAGAAAATTAGATTTCAATGCTATATCTCTTCACATAGGATTTCAAAATCACTGACAACAAATTAATTTGAGACTATCGAAGATTTTATAGATACAAGATCCATAGGTTCTTTATGCCAAAAGCAGTCTAAGAAACACATCTTTCAAATGTCTGAGATGTACCTTTAGCTATAGGTTATAAAGGAATCATCTATTGGTTGTTAACGGTAATGATCCACTGGATATAATGGTATAATATGTTGATGAGATGAAAATAATTTTGTAACCTGAAAAACATACATTGTAAATAATAGTGATATTAGCAATTATACCATCATGAACATTCTAAATCATTTAACATTTTGAGATCATGGTTATACTACATTAAATATGTAACTATAAATCTTTTTATTATTCAGAAAGAAAATCTGAAGAGTGTGATAATACTGAAGAAAAGTAAGGGTAGCTTTAAGTATCCAGTTACAAATCAGAAGTGAATAGTGCAGTCTAGCATAATTTCTTAGATATGTGAACTATGAAAAGTGTTATTACCTTGGTAACATAACTGATGTCTCATGTAATGTATTTGTTTTGTCAATATATTACCGTAGCCCAATGTATTAGATCTTTGCAAAGACTATAAATACCCTGTGAAGATATTCTAATTAATGAAGGTGACTACACTTCCTTCAATATCATGCTCAACTAGTTATTTTTGAATGACAACAAGAAAGAGAGATGGGGTACCAGAGGATCTGAGTGAGTCTGAGCAAAGTAGAGTTGACGTCATCCTGACATTTTTTTCTGACCTTGTATTTTCACATCTATACTTCAAAGTGTGTGTGTGTGTGTGTGTGTGTGTGTGTACAGGAGGGGTATTTTTGAGGATTTTAGATTTCAGGTGTCACTGGCTTTTTTTAGTATGTGATGAACATTGACTTGACCATATGAGATTCCAGAGCACTTTCAATTTCTTAATGAAAATTAAGATACTTCCTCTGTTTTACTGCATAACTGGGTAGTAGGAATTTTTTTCTGTTGCCTAGGTCCTGTATTAATTCATGATTACAAAAGGTAAATTAAAATGGACATTTGTCCTCCTTCATTAGACACATAGAATCCATAGAAAGACAGATGGTAAAATAACTACAAGTGAAATTTGTTATTTTCGTCCATTGAAACTCAAATACTAGAAAAGTATAAATATGTAATGTGAAGGCTATATTGAAAGTTACTTGTTCCTGTAACAAGCAGTCACAAGTGGAGCCATAGATATGGGAAATGTTATTTAACAATTCATATTCACTTTATCATTGGATCATTCTCATTGCATTTATTCATTTACATTCCAGGGATTTTTTTTTCTGGGTCCGTACTAGGCATATAAAAACAGACTGAAAGAAGGGCATGTCCTCATCTAGGATCTGATTAGCTGAAAACTGTCACAGAAAGTAGACATTGTTTGACAAGTTTCTCCAGAGAATTTAACGAGCCAACTCAGTTATAACTTATAAGCGAAGAATATACCTTCCTATGTGCTTTGTAACAGGGAATGCACATACATACAGACTCATAGACACATAGGCACATACATACATGTACTCATACAGAGAGAAAGAGATAAGGAATGGAGAGAGAGGAAGATAGATGAATGGAAGGAAGAAGAGAGAGCTAGAGATAGATCTAGAAAGAAAGAGAAAGAATAAGAGAAAGTTGTCAACAGAATATGTATAATAATACTATGCGTTTACCATAGAATAAATTCATCAGTAAATCTAACTTTGTGCCATTTAAAATACAGAATTATCAACATTCACCAAGGCTATGCATTTTAGCATGGCACGAGCCAATACTACATCTTCAAGTAATCTATTACAATTTTATAATGAATCCAATGTTAAGAACATAAAAGCAATTTTTTATTACTGTTACATTTATCTGTGTTCTTAAATTTACTAGTAAAATCAGGATCTACAGTACCTTTGCCACATATACTAAGTAGACTCTCTAGATGTTGGTTGTATAAACAGTCAGTAGCATCTTACAAAGAAGTTTTTAAAATATAAACTGCACACATTACAAGGAAATAATATTTAATATATCTGTTGAATAAAATTCTAAAATTTGTATCAGTTTGGATATGTTCACACATGGTATAAATATAGATCTAACACTTTGACAAATACCACATTTCTTTTACTTCATTTTTAAGGTTGGAAGCAAAAGGACAAATTCCATGAAAAGGCTGTTAAGGAATGCTCACATCTTTTTGACTTTTATCTCTGTTGTCAGTGAATTTTAGAAGCATGAAAGAGACTGTTATAGTAGGCTTTAAAAATGACTTTAAAAAGAGGTCAGAAGGCCAGTTGTATGATTTCAACACAGCCATTCTTACAGAAAAAGAATTTTGAAAATATGTGCTGGCAATTTTAAGTATAACCTACTAAAAAATGCCCAGAAGGTATGCTGTTATAGAGTTAAGAATATATCAAAAAAGTCTCACTCCATTTTCTGTTACACTTTTGCATCAAAGAAGAAATATGGAATCTATACATCAATGGTTTGGGGCACATGGCAGAAAATAATAGTTCACAAAATGGTGGCCAGCCTGTAGAAATGGATAGAAATATAAGAAAGGACCAGGGCAAAACAGAGCCCACAAGGACACACTTGAATCATCTATTTCCTCTGAAGACAATTCACCTTTTATACTTTTCTTCATTTCTGGTGTCATATTAGGAATCCATCTGGGGATTCATCGATTATTTGAATCAGACTCACAGAGATCCCATCACTTCCCCAAACATATCAGTCAACATCCATATGTCTAAACATCTCAAACTCAAAACAGAACAGGTATCATGAAAATGGGAAAATACTCCCAGAAGCTCATGTTATGAACAGGGTTCATGTATTAAATGATAATGGTAATTTGAAATGATCTAAGATAAAATGTCTATTGTGAATTCTAAGAACCAACTTCAAACACTGTGGCCAAGGATAGCATTGTACAGGCTTATGGCAGACCACTCAGGATATTGCAAGCATTTCTTAGCACTTCTGAATTTTACATTGCCCAGCACTGTAGCTAGCAGGTTAATGTGCAGCGCCAGCATTTGAGTGCATGCATATGTTTCCAGTGCACTTGAATGCTTGTACTTGTGCATGTAGCAGCGAGAGGTGAACAGTATGTCTTCCTCAAGTGTTTTCCATCATATTTTTTTTGAGACGGGGTCTTTCCTGGAACTTAGAAGTCAATAATTTTGCTAGGCTGCCTAGCCAGCAACCCTCAGTTTTACACATTTATAATTTTGTAAATTATTCCTTATAGAAAAAGAGAAAGGTGAGACTTAGTACTTTATAGTAAAGTAGTACTTCAGACCATAAGACTGACTGTATTATCATAAAATATCTAAAGGCAAGATATTTCAAAAAACTGAATGCTACATCAAGCCCAAGAAAACATCCAGCCCCTAAAACCCCCACTTTTTCTTTGCATGACTGTCTCCAAGAGACACACAGACTCTAGGGTTTCTTTTTAATATACTGACTTTCATAGAACCTCCTCTGCAGAGTACCAGGCAGAATACACATATGGGCATCAAAATGATCTTTAATGCTCCCTGAGGCTGTCAGTTTTCAGCAAGAACTCTGATTTCTAGAATTAGCTCATACATGTCAAAGTCTGCTCCAAAATCAGCTCTCCTAGAAAATTTATGTATCTTGGCAGCTTAACAAAGGAATCCTCGATTTCAGTGAGATCAACAGAACCGTTTTTAGAAAATTACTGCCAGACCTGAAGCTAATTTTCTCTAATTCTACAACATCTGTAAGCCTCCTATAGAAATCTGGATTGTAATAAGCCCTGGGGCCTAACAAATGGCTGGTGATGCTTAAAAAGAATAAACTCCAAACACCATTTGAAAGGAAAACCACAAGATAGCATAAAAGAGAATATGGGATACAGGCTTTAGAATACTTGACAGCTTTTAAAGCCTCACAGGCAAAAATAGGAGCAAAGTACTGGTGCCATAAGGGAAATCTTCATTAAATTGTTCTAGTATTGTGAATGATGGCCAGTGATACTCCAGGGACCCCAACACAAGACGACAACACACCCAATGCAAAGAGGAGAAAGTACATGGATGGACAAAATACAATTTGGACTGGGAATACTGCTAAAGCAGTGATTCCTTCCAAGATTTTAAACTGTTGCCAGTTTCCAGGTTGCTCTGATTTATCACTTCAGACTACCTGGATGGTCCTCTGCCGAGAGTGATCTTTTAAAACCACTATGCTCATTAACATGCGACACCTCATTGGGTACAAAATATAAAAGGGTGATGGTAAACGGGATATGCATCACTTTAAGGGCCTTTCCCAGTGTCACTGTGATAAGAACACCGAGAAGAAGCATGTGTGCTGGCAGTAATATTCTTTGCAATGATCCAGAACTAAGCATTTGGAAGAATATGTTGCCCCTCACAGTGTTGCATGCATCAGATAATTAAATCTAATCTTATTTGCATTTTCATGATATTGGCTAACGATATAAATCCCAGACTTCCTTAAGTTGTCAATAGAATGCCTAAGAGTAGTAAATCAAGAACACGTGCTATATCAAAGTCTATGGGTAATGCAAAGGTAGACGGAGCTAGAGCGAATGTTTGCTTTGAGGTAATTGTGTTAGCAGACTTTTTTACAAGTTGTATTGAAAATGAGCCAAGGACTGTTTGAATATTTTCCAGGCACCATTTCATGTAATCCCTCAATAATTCTGCAAGGGCAAATGCTATTACCACTTTCAAAAAATGAGGAAAAAAAAGGAAAAAAACATTAGAGCCAAACATGAAGTAATGTAGCTGATACTGTAAATCAAAAACTTACCAAGTGAGTATTCAGGAAGATAAAAATTATTCCCTGGATTCTCAGATTTATGGTTTTGGTGAAGATGAAGTTTTAAGATTTTATATATATATACATATATATTATATATTATATATATATATTATTATATATGTGTGTATATACATTATATATGTATATATGTGTGTATATGCATATATATGCATACAAGTGTGCATGTATATGTATGAGAGTAGTTTGCATGCAGTTGTGTGTGTGTGTGTATGTGTGTGTGCATTACTTTCATGCCTTGCGATCAGAAATGAGAGACAGTGGTATCAGATTCCCTGAGATGGGAGTCACAGATGGTTGAAAGCTGCCATGTGGGTGTTGGGAACCTAATGTAGGTCCATCTGATAGCCAGATCTCTACTACCCTTTCCCCAAGCTTGTGTTTATAATTTCTATGCTATCTCATTTATATAATGAATTCACAAAACATGGAACCCATTGTCAATGACCCTGAGATATTGCAAAGCAGATCAGCAGGCTACTAGATTGTATTTTACTCAACCTCTGAGCTTTTGAATTGGCTGCTCTATTTTCTGTACCTACATAGATTTGTCCCCCTTTGCTGATATGTACCCAACTCTGCGAAATTTGTTCTTGAATCAGATTCTTCAGCCCTGACCTTTTCCTCCAGTGCTAATTTCTGTTTCAAACTGCCTGCCTGGCATCACTGCCTAGATGTTCAGCCCACACACAAGATGTTTTTTACTGACTTCATCTTTCTTCACAACCCAGCCTTTTACTAGATCTTCTGTTTCCGTCCATCATGTTCACAGTCCTTTTAGCAGAACAGACATAGTAAAAGTCATTAAAATGAGCTGCATCCTTATTCACAATCATGGTACTCATCTTTCCTTTTTATTGACTATACATTTGTATCTCTTTTGCTTTGACCCTACCCTGAATATCTGCTCAATAGAATAGAAGCAGAAATGACACTGGCCATATTCAGGGCAAACTCCTGCTGAATATTTTATCCATCATCTGTCTTAAGAAGATGCCCCTTCTCCCTGGGTCTTAAATTGACAAGACAAGTAAAGTCAGACTGCAGCCACACACTCACAGCTATGCCATACATCACAAACTCAGCGGATGCTTGGTAGTGGAAGCCATGGGTACTGAATAGCTAGTTGTCATAATGAAAGGGTAGGTTTTTATTATACCTTAATACAAACTCAGTTACAGCACTCTTTATATTTGTTCCCTTATTGTCTCTTTATATCTGTACCATTTTTATTCTTACAGATTATCTATGATTTTGATTGTCAACCAACCATTTTATATTATAATTGTTTCTTCCTTACATACACAATATTGGGGTTTGAATCTAGGGCTGTGTAAATGTCAGGCAAATATCTTGCCATTGAACTATTTTCTTCTCCCTCTTTTTACTTTGTATTTTGAGACACAGTCTCATAATGTTGCTCTGCAGTGGCTTTGGTTCTGTTTGTAGCCCAAGCATGTCTTCAACTTGCCATTCTCCTGTGTCAGCCTACTATAAAGTAGTTTATAGTAAATCATGGGTTTGCACTACCCTGCCCAGGCAAACAGAGTTATAATGCTTGTTTCCCTTTTCTCTAGTTTCTTAGTGATCAAGATGATTCTATTTGAAGACAAATTTGATTATTTTTCCCCTATTCCAACAATATATATGATTTCTCAAGTGCTCAAATAAAAAAAATAGGTTATCATCAACTAGAGCCAGTGAATGCTGAGCAGTCTCGCCGCACCAATTAACACAATTGAGACAATCTCCCACAGGCGTGCACGCAGGCAAACTCAATCTAGACGGTACCTCATTAAGACCCACTCCCAGATAACTCCAGACTGCAAGTTGGCAATCAAAAGTAAGCATCACACCAGGCGAGCGTTCTATGACTGAGGAATAGCCACACCCCTTCCGTCTGAGTCACTTTTAAAAACTGTTTCTCTGGTTACTTTTAGGCAGAATAGATGAAATACCGAGTTCATCTCTGCGTTCAGGTTTGGCTGGTGTTTGGTAAAGAAGAGCAACCCAAGAAGGAGCTCAAACGCTTTGGGATGAGTTATGTAGTCTAAGCTTCACAAAGAAGAAAATGGATAAAAAGCATTCATTTTTGGCAAGCTGATGATTGCCAGATTGAATCTATTGTTGTAAGATGCTATTCTTTGAGTAGGGATAGTACAGAGGCTAACTTCAGAAGACAGGAAGAGTTATTAGAAAGTGTAAAAGTCAAACGTAATTTACTAAAGTTGGCACTAATGCCAAATTATATGGTGTGGCTATAAGGATAAGATGTCAGGCTCCTCTGCAGCTAGGCTATGTGAATACCAGCTTCTAACAAAGTATGACTAAGTAGACCTAGAGAGGAACTCAAGGTTGGATAATATAGGAATCAGGTCTTATGGTCTTGAAATGACCTCATTAAGTACAAGGAGCTGTGGGTATTGGATTCTAGGATGCATCAAAGAAGGGTAAGAGTAATAGAAAGATAGAAAAATGGAGCTTATTTTGTGTATGTTATAATTTATGTCTGTATAGACCTAAACACAATAGTAGGAGCACATGGGGTTGAGTGCATGTGCACCTATGTGCTCACGAATGTGGAGGGAAGCGATGGCCTCCTGTATCTCCCTCCATCTCTCTACTTTCTATATAGACACATGTTCTCTCACTTGAATCCAGAGATGATCTCTGATTCGATTCATACAGTCCATGTAGTCAGCTTGCTGAGGGGATCTCCAGTCTGTGTTCAGATCACTGGGGTGACAGTATGTCCAACACACACACACACACACACACACACACACTGACACTTACATGGGTTCTAAGGATCTAAAGTCCCCCTTTCATGCTTGCCTGAAACTCCTTTATATCCTGACCCATATTGTCAAACCAATGAAATTAAAAGGGGGAATTTATAGAACTAGAGATATGTGAAAATATGAATAGCAGACACAAATTTTATCTTATAAATCATATATATATATATATATATATATATATATATGATAGATATTTGCTTAACAGTTATCTTTCAATAATAGTCTAGCTGTAGAAATATAGCACATACCTCTCTTGTGTTACAAGAGAAGATATCATAGAAATATATGCATATATAAACTCACAACCATGCTTAAAAAGAGTTTGAATATCCAAAGCTCAAGTCCCTACTGTTAAATTAGAATTTACCAGAAAAAAAAGTTTAAAGAACAAGTTTCTTTGAATAGATGTGTTTAAAGTGAATAAAAAATGTGTATAGGTTTATGTCTTAGGGTTTCACTGCTGTGAACCGACACCAAGACAACTCTTATAAAGGATAACATTTAATTAAGACTAGCTTACAGGTTGAGAGGTTCAGTCCATTATCATCCAGGCAGGAAACAAAGCAGCTTCCAGACATGCATGGTACTGGAGGAAACTGAGAGTTCTGTATCTTGTTCAAGGACAAAGAGGATTAGACTGACTCCCATGTGGTTAGGAGGAGGATCTGCTTGCTCACCCCCACAGTGACACACTTCCTCCTAAAAAGCCACACTTACTCCAACCCAGCCACTCCTCCTAATATTGCCACTCTCTGGACCAAACCTATCCAAACCATCACAGTATATATTAAAAGTTATAATTCCATTAAGTAATTAACTTAGAATAGTTGGTTGGAGATTGTATTAGTGGTGTGGGCAGAGGAATAAGTATTTGTGTGGATTACAAAGGAAAAGCAAGGTGGTGGTGAAAGACTCAGAACAGCAGTCTTGTGATGCCTAGGATGATAGATCAAGTCACTAGGTTCTTCTCCCAAAAGAAGGAGAAGCAACATTTTATTTCTACACATAAAGAACAGGATTCGGAGCACTTTCCACAAGCATTTTTCCCTGTTTCCAACCCACCCCACCAGCTTCCAGTGACGTCAACCGACTTACATAGAGGTTTTCAGAGAGGAGGGTGCAAGATACAAAAGTAAGTAACGATGTTGTTCAAGAAAATAACAACAGGATGTGGCTGAGAGGAGCATTGATAAAAAATGAGAGCACTCCCTCTGTCTCCCACCTTCCCCAGTTCACACCAGTCAGTCACCTCCTTGGCATTCCCAAGTTGTGCTGAACACAGAGATCTGCATCTCCATTAGCTATGCCATGACCCCTGCAGAACTGACCTGCCAGGCTCACTAACTGTGTCTGTGAGAGAATAATGAAAAGATTGTGAGTCTTCTTCTTCAAAAAGAATATTCCGTGAGTCGGAATAAAACAATCAGTGTTGCTTTTTCCTATTATGGTGATGGATCGGTCTATGAGATCTCACAGACATTATTGTAAATTTATCAAATAGGTCACATAAAACATTATAGACTCACATAGCCTAGAATGTTTATCTCTTAAGACATAAAATCCCAACACTCTCTTTGTCTTTTTACCATTGCTTCCCATATCTTTTAGCATGTCATATGAATACAATCACTAAAAGCCACCAGTACTCCCGTTTGTGATTCCTAAATCTGCCTTGATAAGATTTTGATTTTGTTTGTGGTTCTCATGCACAGAAGCACAACCAAAGGAGGAAGTAAAGCAAACAGGCTTGAAATAATTAGATGGACCTGAGGATACCTGCAGCATGCACTTTGCCTTTCTGATTAATTCTACTCTGTAGTGGACACTCACCACTGAATTTATAAAACACAGCATCACAGAGAAACAAAAGAGTCCAGGGTCCTCTCTGACCAGTAGAATCAATCCGAACACTATTACCTTACCATGAATAATTGGTGCTATATCTTGGCAAGACTCCAAAGCAGCAACCAATCACGAATTATGATCTATTTTAGAAAGAAATTCAACTATCAAGGGAAAAAAAAACGTAAGATGTGAACATCATAATCAATACTGACACCCACTGAGTTAATGAGTTGCTGTCATTATAATAACAATGGAAGAAAAATGGCAAGAAAAGAAACTCTTCAGGCTGAGGTGATTAAGCCTCTAAGCTGGAGAACGTTTATGCAGGTGAAATCTATTTTAAAAGCATGCTTCAAAATAGAAAACACTGAAGAGTTAATTTAAGATTCATTCTCTGCCTTGCAGACAACTTAATCTTACAAAAGGGTTCTATTGATCTTCAGAAACCAAGGATGCTTGCTGCTCCTGCAGCTTCTAAGGAGATATTACCCTCTTGTTTTCCAGTTTCTACTGGCCTGTGTACTCCTTGATATTTTATCCTTAACTCACATTATGTGACCAGATATGAGAAAGGTATTTGTCCCTGTGGCTATGATTTGACATTCTATTGTCACCAAAATAGTTGGGGAGAGGTTGCAAACTCATGAGGCATTTAAGTATTATGATAAATGCTTTTATTCTCTGTGCTTCTCTTGCCGTATTGAAAACTACAGAATAAAGTTTCTTGGGCTATGGTCAAAAAGCACTTGACACTCTGTTACATATTTAAACGAAAGGCAACATCCTTTTCCTTCACTGACCTATGTAGAGAAGAGAGTAGCTTTCCAACAAGCATGGGGTTGGTGGACCAACTCTCCATCTGATTTGAAGGATGCCCTGGTATCTCATGCAGTGTTCTTAGATGCAGCTCAATTTCTTCCACATGGTAGGATCAACACATCTGGATTTTCTAGTTATTCTCCAATTAAAGAAGTCTCAAGGGCTGGAGAGATGGTTCAGTGATTAAGAGCACTGACTGCTCTTCTAGAAGTCCTGAGTTCAATTCCCAGCAAACACATGGCGGCTCACAACTATCTGTAACGGGATCTGATGCCCTCTTCTGGTGTGTCTAAAGAGAGCAATGGTATACTCATATACATAATAAATATATATATTTAAAAAGACTCCTCAACCTTGGGCTAGGACAGGGAAGTAGGCTCAGATACTTTGGTCATCCTGATAAGCCTTTAGAAACAGTGATCACGGGAGTATTCACGTAATTGGGTTCAATGCCTTGCTTTTTCTTTGACTATTTTTGTTTATTGTATTGTTTGTTCCTTGACTATTTACATCTATTGTATTGCTAGACCCTCAACCTAGAACTGACCTTAATACATGCATGTAATCAAAATGGTATAAAAGCATAAGGGAGGAGGGGATGGGATATGGGGCTCTAGGGAAGGGAAATGGGGAAAGAGGATGACATCTGTATTGTAAATAAATAAAATATCCGATAAAAAAAGAAAGAAAAAAAGAAGACTCCTCAAGTTCTTTTTTTTTTTTCATCCTTATTTCAAAAATTAACCTTGGCTAATATGCTCTTCTATGCAAAATGGCAGAATTGTGGCCATACTGTGTTATATACATTTAGTGTACTAGCCTCTGTTTTTATATATATATATATATATATATATATGAGCAGGTTATAGATCCCAGGCCCTTGAGTATGGTGAGCAAAAACTCCAGGGCTGATTTACATCCCCAGCTCCAAACATAACATATTCACTCTAACTCCTATGAAAGTAGATTTACGATCATTAATGAAGATACCATCAATATCAAATAGCAAACACAAAATGCACTGTCTAGTTTTTCTGATAAAAATATTTTCACTTATGACAACAGACAGATCAATAGCAGATGAATAAAAGTTCAGAGACTGCCTTGCCTCAATGAGACCAGAAGAATGACGACATCAATAGACATGCTAATGAGGAGTGGGGGAATCTCAGAGTGCCTACCCCTAGACAAAGAACTACAAATAATTAATGACGGCCAAAAGAGGGGAATTATACTCTCCATGGGATGAGCAGTTTAGTTGGTTAGCCAATACGAAGTGGTCAGTTCTGAAATCATTTTCAGACAGACATATGAAATGGATCCAGCATATCTCTGTCTGTCTGTCTGTCTCTCTCTCTCTCCTCTCTCTCTGTCTCTGTCTGTCTCTGTCACTCTCTTTCACACACACACATCAATAGTAATCTCTGTCTCTGTCTATCTGCCTGTCTCCCTCTCTCTCTCTCTCTCTCTCTCTCTCTCTCTCTCTCTGTCTCTGTCTCTCTCTCTCTGCCTCTCTGTCTCTGTCTCTCTGTCTCTCTGTCCCTGTCTCTCTGTCTCTCTCTCTGTCTCTCTGTCTCTCTCTCTCTCTCTCTCTCTCTCTCTCTCTCTCTCTCTCTGTCTCTCTCTCTCTCACACACACACACACACCAGTAGTAATCTAAGAAACATGGCCATTGGTTTTCGGGAGAGTAGGTCTATGGGAGAGGTAGGGTGAATGAAAGGATAGGGAAGAGTGATGTAATTATAATTTAATTCATTTTTTTCTTTTTAAATTTACTTTATATCCAAATCATAGCCCCTTCCCTCCTCTCTTCCCAGCCGCATCCCTACAAATCTCTTCCTCCATTGACTCCTCCTCTTTTCCTCAGAGAAGGGGAGCCCCCTTGGGTACCACCTTACCCTGAGGCATCTAGTCCCAAGGAGACAAGGCAAGTGCTCTCTCCAAAAATGAGAAGAAAACAACAACAACAATAACAACAATAAAACAAACACCCTTCAGAGAATAGCTGCATCTGGTTTTGTTTAAAGACACATTTATTTGGCCATTGAGAACCATGGGCTATTTCTACAAAAGGTAATTTCAAAAAACTGAAGTATAAATCTGAGCCCTCATGCCTAAGAATGCTACACTGCATTTTCATTTCAAAAAAAAAAAAAAACCTGTGAGAATCTTATGCTAGCCAACCCTTGGGCAGGATAAAAGACTGAATGATTGAATCATCAACTGTACATGCTGAGACAGAGGTAGATGCTGAAGGACATGTCCAATTGCAAATCATGTTGCTGGCGGGGACACAGAAGTCTGTTATCTGTGGAGGAGTATTTTCTTGATCTGTTTACAGAATCAGCATTATGATGAGCTAAAGGATGGTAAAAATACGTGTGAGACGTATGATCAAAATATTTTTCTTTTAACTGGACCTTTCTAAATACTAT
The DNA here is from genome assembly GCF_004785775.1 of Grammomys surdaster. Classification (NCBI taxonomy): domain Eukaryota; kingdom Metazoa; phylum Chordata; class Mammalia; order Rodentia; family Muridae; genus Grammomys; species Grammomys surdaster. Next base: position 25,201 of record NW_021621071.1, read on the forward strand.
GTCTCTGCTGCTAAAATGCCTGGGCATCTGTAAGGTAGCCCCTAGCCTGTAATATCGTCTGGGTGACTTGAAAGCGGGGAGCAGTGGTCTCAGAGGATCACTTTGTATTGTTTCAGTGTAATGTTCTTCTTGTCTGTTCTTGGGTATGATTGACAAGCTTCGGCTCTATAATCAATGGAAGGAGAAAGAGAGAGAGAAAGAGAGAGAGAGAGAGAGACAGAGAGAGAGACAGAGAGACAGAGAGAGAGAAAGAGAGCGCGCTCACACTTTTAACTTGATTTTCTAACAGAAATCAAGTCTGATACAGTGCTCTGTGAGCAAGACTTCCATAGGTTGGCTTATCAGTGCCTAAAACGCATATATAGAAGATCTGACCACTAGTCTATCAGAATTTGAACTCATTTGGAAATCAGGTCGCTATAGACAAATTCAAACTAAGGTGAGCACAGAGGAGTATGGCTCAATCCCATATGATTGATGTCTAATAAGAGAAGGAATAGGGACTTAGTATGTAGAGGATGCAAATATGACGATGTAGATAAAAGTCTGGAACAGATCCTTCCTCTCTATGGAAAACTAACACTGCACATTCCCTAGCTGGGAAGCTGAGACAAGAACATGCTGTATTTGAAGCCAGCCTGGGGCTACATAGTAAAATCTTATTTCTTAAAGAAAAACAAGAAAAAATTCACATCCTTCTTTTCTTTCTCTCCTCCTTCAATAAACTCTTGTTGGAGACTAAGCATAGATCAGAGACCCTGTGGTATGGACTAAGAATCTGAGTCACACAATATAGGATCAAATACTTTCAGTATAAACTAGAGTATCAGTTACTGTAAGTATTAGTTATTGTGCAGTGTAGCATACAGTGGAATGGGATTTTGGAAAAAGACATTTATGTTTTGTGACAGGAATTATTACTGATTTGGGAGGGTGTTCAGAGAAGTATGGGAGATAGATTTTATTCTTAGTAAGTCACAGACCTCCAGAAGAGATAGGTACACACAGATCCTCAAAGGAGACAGTAAATTATGTACCTGAAACAGCTCACGGAAGGGGCACTGCACCTCTTACGTGGTTCTGCGGCAAGTATACAGGGGTGACAACAACCGTGGGGGTATCTTTGAAGAAGAGTAAATTGTGAAGGATGCCATTCTAGGTTTGACCATGGGGATTCCAGACCCAAGCAAAGACAGACTGACCCAGGATGCATTCTGGTGTGGCTAGGAGCAGCAACATGTAACTGGTATTTGAAAGGAGTAAAGTGATGTCTCGTAAGACAAGAGATAAGGGGAATCCATGGACTAGAATCCAGAATGCTCAGACATGAAAGAAAGTGGGATAGGGAGTAGAGAAGGTGTTGGTAATTCTGAAGATTAAACACACATGCATGTAAATAAGTCCTTGCAGGTAATTTGCTTATTTGCTCTTGGCAATTGGTGTGGGAAGTGCAGATGGCCTGATCGTCTCCATCCAGATTTGCCTTAAGGACCTTGTAAAAGTTGGCTTCTGCCTCACTGGATTTAAACCTTGAATCACGGAGGACTGAGAGTATATTGCAGCAATGAAGGAACATCAACAGTCTGTACATATTACAACCAAGCGATGTGGTACCAAGAGGTGGGACAGATGCAGCCACTCGTAAATCCAAGTTAGTTGTGGACTTCCTAGTTTGCAAGTAATTCTAGTGGGTTTTGTTTAAGCAAAAATTTAGTATGATTTTAAAGAAACCTATAATTGTTATAAGTCATTAATAATTCATTTATTTGTCCATATATCTGTCAGGCCAAGAATAGTAAATAACATCCCTGGGTCAAATAAATGGTGAGAATCCTAGATATAAGTAGATCTTAGGAATCTATATTCTAAACCCCTTTGCAATAAACTAATTAATGGCAAATTCTACCTTCAAGGCTGTATTTTCCTTAAATGTGTACCAATGCTAGGATTTAAGAATTTGAATGTATGCTCAAAGGCAGAGTCTATAATACCAAGAATCAAGAAACTGGGGCACAAAGGTTGCTATAAGTTCAAGGCTAACCTGAGCTACACATATGAAGGTAGACTGGGGTACATATATAACAGGACCTTCTTTCCAAAATAACCCCAGACAAAACTAAACAAACAAACAGAACCCACAAATAGTTATATGATTAAGCACATATTTTGAGGTGTGTATAGGATAAACGACAATCCTGACTAGAGACACGCATATGTAGCTTGGATAATAGGATCCAAATAGAGCGAAACAGACAATCTTACCACACAGGTAAACTTAAAGTACCCCATGATCAGCTCTCAATGGTGCCATCCCAGAGACTTTGTTGTAGCACTCTCATAAGTTGTTGTAAAGTCCCCAGCATAGCCTCACCTGCTCTCTGGCTTCCTATATGAAGGTATGACTGGTGCTCAGAAAGTGTCTCCACTCCTACCATTTGCCTGATGTGGCACAGCCAGGAGGGTCCTCACCAGAACTGGAGCCACGAAAGCAAGATGCCTTGGAGCCTCCAAAACATGGAGGTAACTTAATTACTTTTAGTTAAAAAATGTTACATAGGCATTTCATTACTAAACTAAAAAAGACAACCTACATGTTTTATATATATGTTATACGTATGTATGTATGTATGTATGTATGTATGTATATCTAAACTATGTAACTAGATTCAAGGTGGGCCAGACCAAGGTAAATATGTTAAAGCAATAACCTTGGTTGTCCTTAGGATGGGGAGAAGATGGATTATTTTTATATTTCCTTTTGAACTTTTATACATGGGAATTTTCTTTAATACTCACATGGAAATTTTAAGAACAAAACAACCAACTTCTCTCAGAAAATAAGCACTCGTCTTTAATGAAAAAATGCTTTCACTTACAATTTATCTGAAAAACCATATGGGAGTTCGGTGGACGCCGAAAATAAAAACGGCAGTTTATTGCAAATAAACTTCAACCGTTGCAAACCAAAATTAAGTCAAGCAGAGATTTAAATGGAGGCCATATGACACTAATAAATAAATCGTGGCCACCCACTCTGTGCAGCCACAGTGAAGACAACACAGACCTTATCAGGTGCCAGCCAGAAGTCTTCAATTTAATGATCCCAGGTTGGTGTCTCACCCCATTCGTTAGCCCATTAAAAAGGAGTTCACCCCAAGTACTTGAAAGAAAAAAAGAGTTTCATATCTTTATGAAAGTCATTTAATAACATTTTACAATTAAATTACCCTACACAATGACTCTAGTTTTATTGCTTTTCATTAAAAAAATTTCTAGAAGTCCAAGTTGGTTTTCTATTCATGTTCAATGCTGCATGAGAATTTGTCTGCATTCACCAGAAGCATGTCCACACCCCCCTATACACACACACTGTTCTGCTTCTTTTTGAACACTTCAGAAATATTTCTACAAGTATTCAAGGTCAAAACCATGACAGACTTAAATGCATAGACATGGAAGTTCAAACCTGAAATCTCAGCACCTTGGAGGGGTGAGGCTAGCTTAGACTATATAGGCAAACTGTGTCTCAGAACAAATCACCAGCATCATGATAAAGAACAAAAAAATCTGTAATTTCCTTTTCCAGCACCAATATGGCAGCCATCCTTTGGAGCAGTGGTTCCCAACCTTCCTAATGTAATGCTGCAACCCCTTAATACAGCTCCTCATATTGTGGTGATTCCAACCATTCAATTATTTTCATTGCTACTTTATAACTATACATTTGCTACTGTTATAATCTGTTTTGTGATGGTGTTTGGTGACACCTATAAAAAGATTGTCTTTCTTTCCCTAAAGAGGTTGTGATCCACAGATTGAGCAACACTTCTGTCAGCACTCCAGAACAAGCAAAAATGAGTCTCCATTGTTCTTACATTTTATTGGCAGTGTGCAGTAGATATAGACTATGTTCACTTACTGAACTAACTCATAGTTTTTGAGCTGAACTGAAAAAAGTCTCTTCATAATTCTAAGCAGATATATTTAGGATAACAGAAAAAGTTTGCACAGAAATCAGAAGTTGTCATTAAGACATAAGGAGAGTCTTGAACTAATTTAAAAATTTATATAACAGTAAAAACACAGGAACTGGGTTCAAAGTAAGTCATCAAGGTTTATTAACAAATTCTTCAGGAAAATTACTTGCTCTAGAAACTCTTCCTTAGTAGTATTTATTCTTACTATGGTTAATATTTAGTGTTATTAAAGGATAACAATAAAAGCCATAATGGATCTATTGTAGTGAAAAAATAAACCATATAACACGTTTGCATTACAAACTGAGTCTTCAGTTTCATTTTTATTTTAACAACTTTAAGCTCTTATCTTTCTTCTATTCTCATCATTAATTGCCACTTTCCAAAAGCTCAATAATAACTTATATTTATGATATATATGTATAATACTATGTATGTATAATGAATCATGATTATACATACAGTGGAGAATCCTATATAAACTAAAACACTATGAACATGACATTTATTGGGAACACAATTATAAAAAGACAAAGATAAATTTTGATCAATCTTAATATTAAGACTATTTTGAGACAGGGTTTTTATGATTTAGTCCAGGATACCTTAAATTGGTCTATGTAACAGAATATGGTCTTAGTTCATAATCTTCCTCCCCCACCTTCCAAAGTCCTCAAATTTCCAAACTCTGAAATTATAATTATACATGCAGTACCACCCTGACCCAACCTGATCATTTAAGAATAATTTTTTCATATATATGTACATATGTATGTACATGCGTGTGTGTGTGTGTGTGTGTGTGTGTGTGAGTCTGTGTCTATTTTGCTTGCCAAACAGGTGTTTCAAAGAGGTCATGTAGCGTTTTATAACACTTGTATAGTTGTATTCTTATTATTATGAAAGGTACTGAAAGAAATTCCAATTAAGGCATATCTATGACCTGGGCAAGTTGCGCTGTGGGTATATCCTTTGACTCAATAGTGTTTAAGAAGTTCACAATCTCAATTCCTATGGCCTATGTTAAGACCTCTGAAGACAGTATCTCGTACATGTGTGGTATGAACCAATTCTAGAAGGAGTTTTGCCTCACTTGAAGTTTATATGTTTATTCATTATGAGACCAACCTACTCTCATAATTGAAGGCAGGGAAAGTTCCACATCAGCACAGAAGCCTGAGATATGACCAATGAGAGGATGATAGACATCAAAAACAATTCTTATATGTTCCTAATATCTGTCACTTAACTACTTCTATTTATATTTAAGTTTTATGAGCAAAAAGGTTGGCCATCTGATTATGAAATGAAGTAATGACATTTACTTTATCTATTTTACCCTCAGCATATTAATGTTTACTTATTTTAATTACTATGAAAAGCTAATAAGCTAATGAAGGAACTACTTAAGGCATGAGAATATACCAGATCCAATATTAAGCTAGAGCAAACCAACACAGAACATAATGAGTCCTTATAGTGTACACAGACTAGAGGCAAGCATAATGAATCTAACTTATAAAATATTTGCTTGCCATCCTAGAAAAATATATGTTGACTTTATATATTTTTTTTTCTGTTTGGAGCAGGTATGGGAACAGCAAAGTTTTCCTATACTCATGCATGGATTCCTACACCATATTATTATAAAGTCCTATAATTCTCTTTCTAATGACAATGTCCTGCATGTTACTATCAATGGTAGACTTAGAGACTTAGTGTTACTATATGCTTAGGGTGGTCTTGCTTCACTGTATGAAGAGGCTGGTGAGCAGCCCGTCTCATCTCCATCCTTCCATCAGACATACCCATGAGCTTTTCAGCACCTGCTGTATTTTAGAACCCTTTGTCTCACAGCTTACCATCATTGTGTGCTTTGCCTCAATCTTCATTCAGTTTATACCCTATCTTCATAACTAAACATATACATATTATATAAGCATAATATCTTATATAAATACTAGATTAAAATATAATACTTTATATAAACATATTGAAGTCATAAATGGTGGCATATGCCTGTAATCTCAATAACTCAAGACAAGTGAGACAATACAGGGCTAGCCTGTATTATGTTCCAAGAACCTGTCTCTAAAACCAACCAACCAACCAACCAACCAACCAACCAACCAACCAATCAACCAACAAGACAAACCAACAAACTCAAGACAATAGATACTGTGACTAGATTCAATTAGCCAGTTGTCAATCCTGGGTAAATTTAATTATATGCTTTTCCTGCTCTTCTACACAGCTACTGAATAAGGCATCAGAAATCATGTCCACATTTATTACAAACTAATTGTTTCAAGCATTGACTGCATAGCCATAGGTTATATAAAGAATCTGTAGTACCATGAAGAATAAAGTGCAAACAACCACATTTAAGATTTTGTACTTTGTACCCTTAAAAGAATAAATAGAAATGTTAATAAGTCATATTCTAACTCTTACAAAGGACCTACATATAAAAAACATTTAAATATGCCCAGAAGATTGATATATTAAATATTTCAACAAAGAAGCCATGTATCTACCAAAAAATACTCTAAAGGAGAACTGGAGCTATCATACATTGCCAACAGGAATGATAGTATGTGGCAATTTGGAAGACAGGAGAAATTTTTAAAAGTTATTTAAATGTGTCATAAAACCTTGCTAGTAAATATCTAGGTATCCGTAAGGGATAAATAAAACACAAACCCCAATACAGACTTACCCATGAATGTTTATAGCAGGTTTATTCTATATATTTTAAGTATGGGAATGATTTAACTATCCAGCTGGTAAATGAAGAACACATTAGACCTATGCCATATAATATCCATTTCATAGCATACCACTGGGTAATAAAGAATAAAATAGTGATATATACCACATGCCTGACTCTCAGTAGTATTGTTAGTAAAAAGAAACAATATGCAGATGAATATGTACTGTAGGAACCTATTCATATAAAGTACACTGAAAAGGCAAGTCTGTAGAAACCTGAAGCACAAAAGTAGTTGAATAAGATTGATTATCCAAGTAGAGGTTGGTGTCAATAGACATTAGGAATCTCTCTGCAGTAAGGGAATGTTGTATAACTGGATATGGGCAGTGTTTGTCTATATTCACTAAATGTCACTGAAGAGTACACTGAATATGGGTAATTTTGTCATATAAATTTGATCTCATTGAAGATGATATTTTAACAATGCTTTCAGCATCTCTCTGAAAAGATTATATCTTTAACAAATTCATTAATAATCAGCCATAATTATAAATAAGGATTAATTTCTCAGTACTCTAACGTCAATGTCAGTACAACTGAGTTTTTACAGAGGAACAGAATTAGAAATTCCAGGTCTTTTCCCATCCATCTATATTAATTTTAACAGCACTTTTTCTGTTTCACAGATCGTTCTTTAGAACTACGCCTTCTCCCACACAGCTACACCTTACTTGTCTGTCCAGACTTCTACAACAAAATACCATACACTTAGTGGCTCTGAAACTGTATCTTAGTTAGGGTTTTCCTGCTGTGAACAGATTCTATGACCAAGGCAAGTCTTATAAAGGACAACATTTCATTGGGGCTGGCTTACAGGTTTAGAGGTTCAGTCCATTATCATCAAGGTGTAAGTATAGCAGCACCTAGGCAGGCATGGTGCAGACAGAGCCAAGAGTTCTACATCTTTGTCTGAAGGCTGCTAGTGGAAGACTGACTTCCAGGTAGCTAGGATGAGGGTATTAAGCCCATGTCCACAGTGACAGACCTACTCTAACAAGGTCACACCTCCTCATAGTGTCACTCCCTGGGCCAAGCATATTCAAACCATCACAAACAGCATCCATTTGTTTCTCAATTGTAGGGCTTGTTTCTCTTCTATACAGCAATTCTAGTGTGATTTTAGTGTGCACAGCCCTGATGTACATAGTAATTTAACACATTTTAACTACTATAAAATAAGCTTTAGGCAAGCTCAAGGCCAGCTCATCTGAGAAGTGCCCCAGTGTCCACAGTCACCTTAGATTTGTGTGTTTGCATTAAACTTTAACTTGGAAACTCAGATAACAGTTTTTCCTAGTTACTCACACTTAGTGGGTAGCTTCACCCAACTGGCAACATCACATTCTGCACAGTAGCTTCATTACCAGCTGAATCACTTACTTTGATTGGTTCAAGGCAATGTGTGGTAAAGTACATTAGTATGTGCTTTTACTTTGTCATTTAAAAATAAAATAAGATGTCTTATCATTTCCTATACAAACAACCAGGCCTGATACCTTATGTCCTTTATTTCTAGACATTTCTATTGGTCTCTCACTGTACACTGTCATATTAATGGCTTCTTTTTCATTTTCTCTTTATAGACTCTTTTCTCATAAGTATATCCTGAGTATAGTTCCCCTGCCTCTACTCTTCTCCCTCGCCTCTAGATCTGCTTATTTCTGTCTCTTATTAGAAAAGAACAGGCTTTTAAGAGATAACAACAACATCTGAGCATTGCAAAATAAAATATAACAAGAGGAAGTAAAAACTAACATATATTTTATGAGTCAAAGCAACCCAGTGGACAGAATTGAGTACCAAGAGTAGGCATAAGAATCAGAGACCCCCTTGTTCACACACTGAAGAGTCCCATAAAAACACTAAGTGGAAAGCTATGCTATACTACTGCAGTTTCCAACCTTCCTAATGCTGTGACTCTATATGGTTCTTCATGTAGTGGTGACCCACAATCATAAAATTACTTTTGTTGCTACTCTAAAACTGTAATTTTGCTACTGTTAAGATTCATAATGCAAGTATCTGTGTTTTCTCATTGTCTTAGGAAATCTTTCGAAAGGGTCATTCAACTTCCAAATGGGTCAAAATCAATAGGTTGAAAACTACTGTTATTATATGTATGTATATATGTATGTATGTATGCATGCATGCACATAGGACCTGGTGTAGGCCCTTTCAGGACCCATGCTTCAGTCTCTGTGAGCTCATACTCACATTGTTCAACTGACTCCGTGGGCCATGCTTTCCTGGTGTCCTCCATCCCCTCTTACACCAAACTTTTCTATGCTTCTTGGTTCTCCTCCCAATTCCTTCTGATCTATCCTAGAATATGTGTCAGAATATCTTAAGTCTTTGTAAAGTACCTGTTTAAGGTACACTGGTTTTTTTGTAAGTCTTTCTTTACACACTTGCTGTCTAATTTATTAGCAGAGAGAGCTCTTGAACTTTTCAACCTGTCTTCATTGACTATGTTATTTAATCCTGGTGATAGAGCTAGGACAGGATTACACAGGAAGTAGAGAAACTATCATAGCTTGAAGCAATATGATCCTTTAAACACATCATTGCTAGTTGCTGAAACCCCTGTTTTTCAAGAGGGGCATTCATTTTCAATTTAGTGGCAAGAAGTATGCAGTTACTCTTTGCTGTCTACTCATATTTTAACCATAAGTTATTCAAAAAGGAACCTATAGGATTTGCCATGAATAATTTGGGGGGCAAGAAAGATTGTTTAATGGTTAAGAGCACTGTTTTTAATTCCAGAGAACCTGAGTTCAATTCACAGCAGTCATATGGGGCTCACAGTCATCTCTAATTCCAGTTGCAAGAGATCTGATGCTCCTTTCTCGTACAGAGATATGCATGTAGACAAAATACCCATACACATAAAGTAAGTAAGTAAGTAAGTAAGTAAGTAAGTAAAGAGATACATATTTCAGTATATATTTCAGTATATATTTTACTTATATAGAACTTTTTAAAAACCTAAGAAATATAGGTACCACCGAGTTGCAAAAAAAGTGTAACATAAACAGAAGGAATTTTAGTTTTTCTATTATTCTCTATAGTATGTGAAATCTCTTTAAATAGTGTGAAGCTTTATATATGCTTGGACCAGGTAGTGGTACTATTAGAAGGTGTGGCCCTGTTGGAGTAGGTATAGCCTTGTTGGAGTAGGCATGGCATTGTGGGTGTGGGCTCTAAGACACTCATCCTAGCTGACTGGAAGTGAATCTTCTGCTAGCAGCCTTCAGATGAATATGTAGAACTCTTACTCCTTCTGCACCATGCCTACTTGGAAGTTGCCTTGATGATAATAGACTGAACCTCTGAACCTGTAAGCTAACCCCAATTAAATGTTGTCCTTGTAAGCGTTGCCTTGGTCATGGTGTCTGCTCACAGCAGTAAAACTCTAAGACAGATAGTATGACATTATTTCCAATATTTTCCTTTTGAAGCCACTTTTCTCAAGTGGTACTCTGGTCCAGGTTCTACAACATTGAGGGGGCACGTGATGTTTCATAGGAACAAACTTATTAGATAATTATTTGGATCTATCTGTTGGTATGAAATTCATCAGCTAAAATGCAATATGAGCCTTAAAAGTAAAGTACTGGTTTTTTTTTTAATTCTTTCCAACCCAAAGTCACTATTGTGTTGACCTGGGTTATTCCAGCACAGTACCAATACATTTAGCATTTTCCATTGGCAAGTAGCAATATCATAGGGAATTAGGTCTATTAATGTAGCCCATACTTTGAATGTCTTTCCCAGTAATCTCTGTCTCCTCCTCCACAACCAATTCCCTTTCCATAATATGAAGTACCTAAAATAAAGCCTCACCTCATTTGCTTCCCATACAAAGAGCACCCTTCTAACCAAATGAATTACATACACTCAATGAATAGATGACCTATGTTTATTCACCCAAACAACTTTTATTAAAGCCTCAACACATGATGATGGTGACATTGTCTGCACTGATCATTACCTATTGTATGAAAGATAGAAAGTGTTCAGGAAGAACTATACCTTGATTTACTACGATAATACTTCTCCAAAAACATGGCCTTGAGCAGAAACTGCAGGCAAGAAAGGCAAAGGATATAGCAAAGAGTATCCCAGGACAAAAAGCAACAAGACAAATGTCAGAGTTAGAAAGTAAATTCAAGGGATGAGACAAAGTCCAGGACTCAGGAATAAAGTTAGGGCAAAAGTCAGTGAGCAAAAATATTTAAATAGAAATTCAGACTGGAAAGGGGAAGAAAACATTTCCCACATACTTCAGATGCACACACAAGCATGTGTACACATACATACACCCAGAGAGACTCTACACACTGGGCTGATGGACATATGCAGATGAAAGAGCTTAGAGGTCTCTTCTGTTTAACATGACTTAAGGGATTGATGGAGTACGACTCAAAAATGGTACTGAAAACTAGTGTCAGCATTCACTACCTACCCTTTGGGTAGAGCTATTAATAATATACTAAACTGTGCCCATGCTTATTTCAGAATGTAGATATATTAATTTTAAAATATTAGTCATAAATACTCAATTAAAGAAGTAGTCTGTGTACTGATAATTATAGAAATAAGCAATATCTACTTATTTAATAAAATTAAAAATTTGGAGTGAAAGGCTAAATAAATCAGGATCAGAAATACATTTTACATTAGTTGACTTAGATACTGATCTTAAATAACGATGACCCTGATAAAAGTCAACAGAACAGGTCCAGTAAAAAGTGACTATGTCTGATATGTGTGCATGTGCGTGCACACACACACACACACATACACTTAAAGAACTAGAGATAATGGAGAAGAAGCTGCTAGCCTAAAGCAAGAGCTGCATCTCTTCAAAGTACTCTCATGAGAAACATCAAGCTTATTGTATTTATTGTAATTGGTGGTTTGAAATACATTTTTATACTTGTATAATTTGCCCCCAGTTAAATCAAAATGCATCTAAATTGACTTGACAGGCAAACATTAACAATGTTTGCTTCTTTTAAATTAGGAAACTGAGTATACGCTGTTACAGTTTCTCTTATGGATACTGAAATTTTAAGTGTTTTCTATAACTCATATATTTTTTTTTCAGTATTACAGAGCTAATGTGGTATAGCAAATGATACTGTCTTTTTTTATCTTTTTCAAAATATTGCAAAATAGAAGTTGTACTTGACACTGGAGATCTGCTGCGACCTTACTTATGAAATAGCTTTGTGCTCATCAGCATCTTCTGTGCTGATGGGATTACCTGTCTGCATCCACTGTCACATCGTGAACTCCTCTCTGTATGACATCCCTGGAAGATGCTGTGTCTGGTACTCGGTTAAGACTTCTAGTATACAGGTTGAGCCCACCATCTGTCATGTACCTGAAAAGAATTGCCAACACAACATTAATCAACAGAAAGTCAAATGACCTTATCCACATGACAGAAGAAAATTACTGTCCTGGGAATTCTCAATAACTACTCAAAAACCAACTCTATTAAACCATTTTATATACAGATACTCTCACCAGAATGAAATAAACTTCATTCTCAATTTTATTAAAAAATCAATAGTCTTTACTATAATAGGTCAGTAGCTTTTTATAGAAGTTGTTAAGACATACACAGTCATACACAAACACACACACACAGATACACAGACACCACAGACACACTCATGCCTACCATGGTAGACATGCACCACTACCCACATGTGCTCATGCATGTGTGTGTGTGCATGTACACATGTACACACACACACACACACACACATACATACACTCATGCACACACACATGAACAGATTCACATATGCAGATATACAAACACCACAAACACATACTAGAAACATAAATATAAAACCTTTGCTGAAACTGCTAGAGTAAAAAGCTGAGAAAGTTTTCAAATTACAGGAATAAGTAAGAGCTTCCTTAATAGGATTTCAGTAGCACAGGAAATAACCACCAGAAGTGACGAAGAAAGGGTGTGTGGAGAGTAACAGAATTCATGAGACTTGAAAGTGAAACACAATGACTGCACTGAAGGGTTACAACTGCAATGGCCTAGGCAAAGAGTCAGAGAACTCTATATCAGTGAATACTCTATAGAGCTGTGATGGGCTAGCTGGGTGGACTCTGAAAGCATTTCAATTATCTACGATTCAATTGTGTCAGTTGTAAAACTGAAATGATAACAATGATAAGCTTACCTCTTGTTAGGCTGAGCTAGCAATGGCAATAATAACATGTTTGGGATATATATATGTATATGTATATGTATATGTATATATGTGTGTGTGTGTGCATATGTCAATGTATATAATGTCTACATATATGTTTGTATAAGTATATGATGTATGTGATGTGTATGATGTATACGAGGTATATGAGGTATGTGATGTATATGATATGTTGATATGTACAACATATATGATGCATATGATGTATACATGTATGATGTATGTGATGTGTAAGATATATATGATGTGTCTGATGTGTATGATGTAGATGATGTAAATGCACAAGTATATTCACATTTGTATGTGGTGTGTGTGTGTGTGTGTGTGTGAGTGGTGTGAAGAGCACGGCCTATCATGGCATAGCACTGTGTGACTAATGCCTAGCTGGCGGCTATTTGTTCTATGCATGTTTCTATAATAACACAAAATGGCTAGGATTATAAAGGTGAAATTGGTGAGTCAGTGATGGGGACATATGGGTTCACAAGACGACACACTCAGGTTCTAGCACCTTTCAGTTGCTGTACCTCTGTCAATTATCCTAAGTTTTTAGGAGATCTGAAGGAGAAATGTAGCAGGACCAGTTCATCTCATTCCAGATTTTCAATTTTTGTCCCTCAGAAGTCAGACTTTTTTTTTTTTTCATTTTTGGTCAAATGACTCAATTACAATTTTAACTTTTGGTCACATGCACATAACTATTTATGACTATGTATCCAAAGATAACTTCAATTTCCACTCAATTGAAATATGTAACTTTTCTCTCAATATTTCCTTTTCGGCTTCATAGATGTACCCTTTCAAGTCATTGAGTCCCTTCCTCTGACTAATTCCTAATTACTGAGAGCTTCAGATTCTCGAGGGTGTGAAGTAATTTCAAAAGGGGAAGTCTGAGATAAGCCTCTGCATGCTTCAAGAAATTTTGAATTCTCAGACTGCCAACTAAGTAACTTTATCATTTCTATCCAGAGTACATGAAAACCACAACGTCATTCTCATTTGCATGACCTTGCGACAGTCCTTGTGGTATTAACAAAAAATGCTAAATTAAACATCTTCTTTTCATTGTCCCTATTAAGCTTTTTGTTCCTTTAATCAGCAAAATATCCTTGAAACATTGCGAAGAGCAAGTGAATTTGTGATTCATTTTTTTTTATGAAATGTTAGCAATAGGTTTCATATCACTTAAAGGAAGTACAATCAGATTCATACATTCTTGGGATATCTCTGACCTTCTCATCGGTCCCACATTTCAATTCTAGATTGAGATATCAATAGTGGCCTACTACAGACTCTGCCAACTGGCCCTCCAGAAAATGTCCTCCAGTCGATCTCTAGTTCAGACCAGCCACATCCCATGTAGGGCCTAGAGAACAAAACTGGGCCACGTTTTAAAAGTCAGTCACCTCTACACCACTAACCACTAAGGGAAAAAGGTTTCAAGCTCATCTCAGCTATCATAGGGAAGAACAAAATGCTGACTGTCTCCCAGTGAACTTTTGATACAATTTTCATGCATGAAACATGGAGTTCACAGATCTACAGGTTCACAGACTTCCTAAGAAAGACTTATAGAGGTGAAATGAGAGAGATCAGAATTCTGAATTGGGCTCCAAATGAAAAATCAAACAAGTAAGACACAGGATCTCAAAAACATTGCTTTCCCCTCTGTAGATGATTCAGTGAAGAGACAGCTAGCTGTCATCAAATTAGTTTCCTTTTCCTCAGAGGCACACAGCTGAGCCCTGCTTTCTTGCCTTGTGCAGGTAACTGGAGCCACGAAGGCACTCTGGACACGAGTGCAAGCGGAAGTCAACTGCAAACCTTTCAGGCCTGGCCAAATATTCTCCCACTGTTTTTTTTTTTTCTTCCGTATCTTTTGCTATTTTCCTGATGAATGGTAATGGTCAGGGTGATACTGAAAACCTAATTAGGCAAAAGCAGAATTATCAAACTTCTAATTCTCTAAATGACTTTGGTTTACATTGCCCATGTGAAGATCAAAGTCATGAGGGAAAGACGCATTAAGAGAAAGAGGTGGATAAAGGCGTCTGCTGCTGAGCCTGAGTTAGATTCCCAGGACTCACTTTGGTGGTAGGACAGAAGCTGACCCCTGTAAGTTGTCTTCTGACCTCTACATGTGTACTGTGGTAGGAGTTTTACCCAGAAATACACCCACATGCTCACACCCAAAATTAATAGGTAAAATATAATGAAAGAAAATAGGACAGTTTTTCATGTAGATTTTAGATTACTCTGAGCACAAATAAGTGGTAAATAATATAATGAGAAGTCTGGTCTTGTGGGTTGGGTGCTTATAATATCTATCATATGCATATGCAGAACTCAGTTGTGTGTGTGTGTCCATAAGTCCATATGTATGTATAAATATTTATGTGTGCTATTAACTCATTGAAAGAATGAGTACTTATGTAGATGCAAAAATATTAGCACATGAGCTCCATTGTGGTCAAGCATTCTGACTCTGTTGTTCATGACTGTATGTTCTTAGTGCTCAGAATGCTCTTTACCACATAAGAGAAACTCAACAGAAGCTCTGTAATACACACACACACACACACACACACACGTATGTTCATATGCACTCATATAAATATAGATATGTTAACACACTCACGATGTAGCTTATACTACACTAAATATACTATACTTATACTATACTAAATATAGTATATTTCTACTATATTTCTTCCCTCTGAATTTTATAACCTCTAGTGTTCAAGAATTTTCTATTGAGATGAGATACATGTATGCCACTTTTACCCCAAGACTCTTTTGCATTTTCTACCATCTTTGTATTCTGGTGTGTGTCTAACCCATGTTTCAAACTCTACACTCTCTCTTCACACAATTTTCTCTCATGGTACACTCTTCTGTTTCCTGTGATGATAACCTAGTAAGTAGGTTCTCTTTGGTTCAGGACCTTTTATGTACCCTTAAGGAAAGTTCATCATTATGTTCTATTTTCATCAGTGCTGTTTAAACACTTTCTAGTCCTTACCACTACCAATGACATACTTATGGATGTATGACCATTGGCCTGGGCTCTTACAATAGTTTGTGAAATCTAACTTTGTGGTTCTTGCTTCATTTGCCTGTTTTCCCTAAAGTAGTCTTTGCAAAATCGTCAACATTTCCATATCATATTAATATTCATAACCTCTGTGTAGTGGTTTCCCCTGAGTATAGTATGCAGCTCAATTTTTTTGCATCATGACTTCAAGACAGGCCTCAATAGTTATATTTCTTACATCTTACCTTTAAATGTTCCCCTTCCATGCTTATCAGTCAATGGAAATGCTATCAAGTGCCACATTATCCAATGACCCTCTGGTTATGAAAATAATACTGAAGCTTACTGAATTGGTCATACCTATAAAGTATTTCCCTCATCTTTGGCTATTTAGTTCAGGAACCATAACTAATATGCTTCCTTATTCAGCTTTCTCTGTATCATATCTGACTTTAACACTTTCTCCTTACTCTGAACTCTAATGCTGTATAGACCATTTGAAATTATCCATGCATTGAACCATGGATGTTCTCTGGTTTTGGATATAAACTCCTCTTCAATTATTCTGGCAATACCAGAGTAAGCGTTTTACATTAATGGTGTATGCTTAGAATATGCTGTCTACCAAGGCTCAGGTTTTAAATGCGTCTTCTCTGTGGTTGGTACTATTTTAGGGAACTGTGGAACCAGGTGTGGTCTACCTCATGGAAGTGAGTAGACAGAGGCAAGCATTTGAGGGTTAAAATCTGTACTCTGGGTTAGGGAACTCTCTGCTTCCTCTTCAAAAGTGATGTGAGGGGGATCTTAAGTTTGTGCTTTGGTGCATACCTTTAATCTTAGAACACAGGAAGCAAAGGTAAGGACATTGTCATGAGGTCAACTTTAGTGTTGGGTAATCTGGGACTATATCAAAAAAACTAAAAGAGGGACAGAGGGAGACAGGAACATGGACTCGAGAAAGAGACCACCTTAATGGAAGGTTGGTAGATAATAGGAAGTAGTGAAAGTTACAATGGTAATTACAAGAATCCTTTTTCTTTTATTGTATTTATTCATTCTCTTTGGCTCTGTGCGTGCATGTGTGTGCCTACATGTGTGCACATTTCATAGCCAATGTGTGGTGATCAGATGATAACTTATAGGAGTTGATTCTCTCCTCCAACAAGACACCAGGCATTGAACTCAGATCATCAAGGCATGGTGAAAAGTGTTTTTACCTGCTGAGCCATTTCACCAACCCAGGATTAGTTTTAATAGAATGTCCTGTTGCTTCCAAAGATTCTGTGATGAAACCAAGTAGTTTATTTTGCCAAAACACCATAAGAATTTTAGAATATATATATAATTATATATATATATTTAAAGAATAGTAGAATATATATTTAAAATATAAAAAGAAAAATGATTATAATATTTTAAAATCTGAAATCACCAACAGAGAATCAATCAATCTAAACTTTCAAGTCTGAGGCTGAAGAGGTAGCTTAAGATACATAAATCCATTGCCAAAGCTGGTGATTTAAGTTAGATTCCTGGTACCCTATAGTAGAAGGATTTCTGAACTCCATATGATCACCATTGTATACACATGCCCACACACAGAGACATACAACATAAATGAATAAAATGTATTAACAACTTTAAAAATCCTTCAACTCTGATTTTCTTTACTATTTAGATTGCATGTTCATGATTAAACCATGCCACAAATGACTTGTTCTTTAAAGCTGATAGACGTAGCCAGACCAGAAACAGAAACTCAAAAACAACTCCTCCTGTCTCCTTCCCACACCCTTAGTAACTATAAAATCTGTTACTTAGGAACATGTAAGACTAGTATGAAAAATACAGGACACATGCACTTCTTTAGACCAACGATTTTCAAGCTTCCTAATGTTGTAACCCTTTAATATAGTTCCCTATGTTATGGTGACCCCTCCCCATTCGTAAAACTATTCTCATTGCTACTTCATAACTGTAATTTTCCTACTGTTATAAATCATAAACACCTGTATTTTATGATGGTCTTAAGTGACCCTGGAATACCTTGGAATATACATCAGACTCACAAGCCCCTCCTGCCCCAACAATGCAGCTCTGCTCAGGGCTACTTACCCACTGTTGATATCATCTGCTCTTAGACTCTTCCCAAGGATATCACCATCACTCATGTATCCACCAACATCTACTTCAGAAGACACATCCAGGTCACTGCTTGCTTTCTCGCTCATATCTATTTGTGACATATTTCCCAGACGCGAGACAGCAGCTCTGCGGAGGGGCGTTGTATACATAAACCTGGAGGGATCTGTGTGGATGAATCGGCTGGCACTGCTTCGAGAATATCCAGCACCCATGGAGGGAGCATCTCCGGCCTGTAGACGAGGACATGCCTGACCCAATCTCCAGGTCATGGGGGTAGGTCGGCTTGTCAGGTTAGGGATGGCTCTTCCATTCACTTCGGTTGTCACAGTCGTATCAAAGGTTGTCTCCAGGGTGCTATCAAACAAAATGGAGACATGAATATACTCTGGTTCCCTAAGGTCACAGACCAAGACATGATACCACAGGAAAGGTTAGAGTTATATGTGTGATTAGAGGCTCATCAGTTTCATGAATGCAAATAGTGCACAGAATCATTTTATGATCCCAAATATCACTGCTGCTGTCAAAATGTGGGAAGTCACAGTTTCTGCAAGTGGTTGCTTTCAAAAGAAAGGCACCAGTACCTTATAGATTACCTGAATATTGTTTGACTCTTGAAAAAGTAAAACACTGAATTTCACCCATATTGAATTCTTCAGACCATTACAGGAAGTTAGCAGTGGGCATGCTTACATGAATCTCTGACACCTTCTTCCAATGGCCTGGAAGACATCAAACTATTTCACTAGAATCGGTCATAGTTGACCAGTTGACTCTGTCTAACAAGAAAGTTCTATAGAAGACAAGATGAAAACAAAATATCAAACAGTTCTCAGCTTAAAGGGTATTGATAACTGATAGTCATGTACACATGAAAGAAAATAGGAAGCAGTGCTAAATTCAATCTCAATCATTATAAGAGGATGGTCACATTGTCGGTTTTCTTTATCTCTCCAATGATAGGCAGAACTGTGAGTACCTGTGGCTTATCTGGGTCCCTCGGAGACTGGACATTGTCTCTTCCAAGTTCTGCCTCAGATCTGCTATGTTCTTGACTGTGCGCATTCTCCGGGCTTCAGGGTCTTCACCTGGAAATGGAGATATGAAATTGTTCAGCACAGTACACAGATGAACAATATGAACCCCTGTGTTTCAAAGCAAAATGACCGGTAGGAAATTCCAGATGTCTCCTGAAATCTGAAAATTGTAGTTCTGTTTACAATAGAAAGACATTTAATATCACAAATACAAATTCTGAAGCAGCACAAATACAGTATATTTGTAAGTCTATTTATCTTCAGAGTCACTACAATATTTGAGACATTTAAAAATACACTGTACAGTACCGCAGCCACAGGGCTGGCTTGATTTTAAAATTGAAAATTATTTGGATCTGCTTACTTCAACAATTATCCATTTTCAAGGACGTTCAAAGTAGCTGAGATGACCATCCTTACTTAGCGATAAACGTTAGACAGTGAAAAATGCTCAGAGGTCCTTTCTCAAAGATTCTTTTCTGAATTTCCTATTAGACTCATGAAATGAAAATTCCCCAAACTGGATAGCTTTACTTTTAATCACCTCTATATTTTGCATAGGAAATGAAAATATCCACATGGTGACATCACAGTTTAACCAGAGACCTAGGTACCTGAACCCAAACACCTTTCTAATAGTCATAAAACAAGTAGTTCTGAAAGTGTGATGAAGGCAGGCATTCCACGTGAACGCCCATCTTTTGTGTTAAGAAGTGCCATCAAAGAATGTTTACAGTTATGCAGTATTTCCCAACCCAGCCCATTTGAAGCTGATGAGTCCTGACAGGAATAACATAGGGTTAGCAGAGGAAGGAGGGTAGGCTGAGGTGAATAGAGACCTTAAGAAAAATATAAAAAGGAAGCAAAAAAAAAAGAAGGGAAAGTGAAGAAGAGAGATAAAAGAAAAGGATGTAGACTCCATTGCATATATGTCCAACAGTGGTAGAGGAAGATCCATTCCCAGCTTCCCAAGGAAATATCACACAGCTTTCCTTAATGGCTACACAAGTTTTGTTTTCCTACCAGCAATGGAAGAGTTTCCCCCTTTCCCTACATTCTTGTCAGCATGAGCTGTCATTAGTTTTATTGTGGATCTTGACCATTCTGACTTGGGATAGGATAGAATTTCAAAGTGGTTTTGATTTGCATCTCTGTGATGACTAAGGGACTGAGTTGGATGGGTGGGGAGATTTGGGGATTATCTGGGAGGAGGTAGGTGAATAAAAATCATGATCATAATATATTGTATGAGCTTTTACAAAGGGGAGAAGGAAAGGAGAGAGAAAAGAAGGGATAGATGGATTAAGAGGAACAAGCAAAGGAGGGAAGAGGGAGGAAGCAAAAGACAGGAGGGATTAGAAGAAAAATCAAAATAAAGTGGAAAGAGAGGTAGAAGACTCATATTAATATATTATATTACATTATAAAATATCATCACACAGATGAGTCAAAATGCATATACATACATTTCACTTTAATCCTATATATACAAATACATTTTCCTAATATACTTAGTATTCTTCCTTAGAATACTTCCTTAGTATTCAGACCAGAATTCAAGGATAAAGTTCACATGTCAACTCAGACTCTATAATTATAGATCAGAGTTGGGGGAGGGGCTGCATGCATCTCAAAACCCTGTATAGAACTGATCTACGTCTCACACGGGGCATATACATCAACTTCATCTCCATCTTCAACCCTGGAAACTCTACACCTCTCTCCTACCGTCATTCAGCAGGGGTAATGATAAAATAGTGTTAGGAAGCGAACCACAACAGGTCCTGTTACGTTCCCCTCAGTGGATCCAGCAGCTCTGAAAGCAATTGAAAAAACTTATACTATTCCACAGCAGCACTCAAATACCAAGACTCCTGTCAGGACTCCTGGCAGTTCCTTCACTGTCTGTCTTAGCCAAACATTACTGCCTTGTTCACTGTCACTCAGTATGGATGTCCATCCACACAGCCACGAGTCTGGTCCAGCCTGTAAACTTGTTCCTACTTGTTTATAAATGTTTTCTACAGATGATAGCGTTATTATTCCAAACTGAGGCTGCATGGGATTGCTTCATTAAAAGAAACATAGTTTAACAAATAGAAAAAAATATAAGATGGGATGGCAGGCATGTGGCATCAACTTCTCCACATGAATCCAAACCAAGTCATCTCTAATCCCGTTGATTGACTTTCTTAGAAGCTAGGACTGTTTCTAAGCTCCAAGATACCAACCACATCCTCTCTGGAGATTGCAGGCATGATTCCCACGAAGATGACACAGTTCATGGGAAGCAACTACTGAGATGTTCCTTTTCTACTTCCAAGTCATCTGCTACAATGTTGGGGAATAAAAAGAAAGCTGGCAGAGAAAAATTGAAAGAGTGGCAGGAGAATATAGTTATAGCCAAAGGAAAGACAGGAGCAACAGATTGGGATAAAACTGGTGAGGACATTTTTTTTGTTTGTTTTTAATTTATTTATTTTTTGTTATTTGTTATTTGTTTTGTTGAGTTTAGAGGGTTTTTGTTATTATTGTTATTTTATTTTATTTCTTTTTATGATTTCCCAGCCATTGCCCTTCCCCCAGTCCCCCCTTCTATAGTTCCTCATTCCATTCCTCCTTCCCACTGTCTCCAAGAGGATGTACCCCCAACCAGGGACCAGGCCTGCCCTCTTCCTGGGGCCTCAAGTCTCTCTAGGGTTAGGCGGGTGGTCTCACACTGAAGTCAGACCCCCCTCCCCCATGCAGTCCTCTGCTGTATATGTGTTGGTGGCCTCATATCAGCTGGTGTATGCTGCCTAGTTGGTGGCTTAGTGTTTGAGAGATCTCAGGAGTTCAGGTTAGTTGAGACTGCTGTTCTTCCTAGGGGGTCACTGTCTTCCTCAGCTTCTTCTAGCCTTTCCCTAATTCAACCACAAGGGCTCCCTGACTTCAGTCCAATGGTTGGGTGTAAGTATCTGTGTCTGCTCAGTCAGCTGCTTGTTGGGCCTCTCAGAGGACAGCCATGCTAGGCTCCTGTCTGAAAGTACATCATAGCATCAATAATAGTGTCAGGCCTTGGGGCTTCACAAGATTATTGGGCCAATCAACGGACCTCCTTTCCCTCAGTTTCTTCTCCATTTTTGTCCCTGGAGTTCTTTTAGACAGGAACAATTCTGGGTCAGAATTTTTGACTGTGGGATGGCAACACTATTCATCATTATTTGATACCCTGCCTTTCTACTAGAGGTAGACTCTACAAGTTTCCTTCTCCCCACTGTTGGGCACTTCATCTAAGGTCCCTCCCTTTGAGTCCTGTGAATCTCTCACCTCCCAAGTCCCTGGTACTTTCTAGAGGACCCCTCCCACACCTTTCAACCCCCAACCCCCACCCCATTGTATATGTCCATTCATTCTGCTGGCCCTTAGGACTTCTTTCCTGACTTACCCTCTCCCCCCACCCCATAGCTGATCATGTTACCCTTTTCCCTTTCACCTCCCCTCCCCCATCCAGGTCTTTCTCTCTCAAAAAAATAATCACCATGGGAGACAGAGGGAGAGAGGGAGGCAGAGGGAGAATGGTGAGAAAATTTAAAGATGAAGATCCACTAGAGACTTTGAGAGCAGGAAAGTAGAGACCATGGGGGAGGGGTGAGAGGGGGCAGTTGCAAAGCACTGACCCTGGAACACACTCATGTGCTACATCGATACATCTACGCTGCCTGTCCCCAGCCCATCTGCATCCAGCCCATTTGTCAGATCACAATATTGGAATTGATATTTGAACTATTTCTCATGTTTTAAAAGAATACTTTAAAGAATAACCATAAACATTATGTTTCACTGAATAATTTTCCATATCGATTTCCTTTTGGTAGCCCAACAGGAGTGTTTAATCCATGGATCCTTCCAGTTGAAATCTGGCCTTGTTTATGCAATTTCCCTCAAATGCCAGGACTATAATGTTCCCCTCACTCCACCCTTTGATTTTCTCCTAAGGACATTTACAGGTGACACTATGCCACTCATGGCAATCAAACAGACAGATCTCTGCCCTCCAACACTTAAAAGAGCATACCATCTTTGCTGCCTTATTCGTTCCATGAAGGATAATAACCAGAGCTAAATGTATTGTAGCAAATAATTTCAGTGACCCACGAAAGGCAAGATAAAAACTAAGTGCATTTGTAATCCCCTAAGGAATGATTGCACAGTCTGGAATGTCTTTCAAAGTGGTATTCAAATGCTGTAGTAAGACTCTGTGGGGGTTGGGAGGAGGCCATCCAAAGGACATATATATCTAACTGCTTAGCAAATAAAGAAAGGTTATAAGAAGGATGCACATGAGAAAAATGTACTTAAACAACAAAAACAATTCATTTCTTCCCATCTGCACAATCTGAAACTCAACCATTATTCCCAAAAGAGAGTTCTCATTTTTGCCAACCCAATGATAGAGACTTCTACACAGTTTTTCAAATGGTATATTCTCTAACCCACTTGAATTTCAACACTGGTGCAGAGGGTTTTCTAACAGTTTCCAGAATAGTGCCTCTGCTTCACAACTAGTGCATAATAGAGAATTTAATTTGGATGGTCTGCCCTTACTAGATATGCTTTAAATATACATATTATAATTAACATTGTCACACTGCCATCTTTTAATAGAAATCAAATTATATATGTGTGGAACGTGATTTATATAATGAGAGCTGTTACAGAATTCACTCTGCACACTCTGCTATTGAAAACTTTTCTCGGTTTGAATAGTGACTGTCATTTTGTGAATGTCCCCAGCCATGATTTTCAGATAAAACTTTTAAACTCATCCTTATGATCTTAATATTTGGTAGATATACAAAAAGACATGGTCAATGGTAAGATAGTAGCATTGCAATCATTATCCTATATATTTATATCATAGACCCTAGCCTGAATAATTTATTAGGATACTCAATAGTAAAATATTGAACTCATGAAACTTGGGCCAAAGCTAACATAGGCCACGTTGAGTCATAAGCAGAACCTAGTCAATAACACAGCAGAAATTCTACAAAGTTAAAGCATCACAATTTAGGAAATGTCTTTGTCATCCTTGATATGGAAATATGAACATATGGAAATATATGAGAACTACTTGAATGTTTCCTTCCCCTTCTTACTTGCATTTCGAATGCTGGCATTGGTGGGTAGAAGGAGAAACCCTTACGGAGAATAAACATGTGGATGTGAAAAGCATGATCTCAGTTCAAATACATGGCATGCAGTCTTCTATTGGGGGGCTATCCTGTGGCAGTGATAATCCAGGTTATTTATGCACAATGAGTGAGGTTTCATACTTATACCCAACCATATCTTACAGTAATTCAACACAGCAACTTCCGAATCCTGCCTGGGGACTACACTCTGCTCACACGGCTGAAAATACTAACATGAAATGTACTTAGAACAAGATGAATGTGACAATGTTATAAGCCAAAGATGAATCCTGTTTGACTGTACAGTTTCGGGGGATCAAAACGAGAGGAAAAAGGAGAAAAAGACATATGGATCAAGACTTCCTCTCATCTTTATACCATGCAGAGCTTCCTTTATGAGAAACAGTTCACCGCCCAGATCATACAGTGCTGTGGAGATAAATCTCTGGCACCTTAGAACCTGGTGAATTTACATTCAGAAATCACTATTCTCAAAACTGTGCAGTCATTACTCTTTCCAAGCCAAACTGACATGCAAAATTGAGCCGTGTTTGCCTCTGCTGTCTCTCTAAGCTTCCTCATTCCAAAGCTGTTCCCTGAAACATCCCAGACAACCTCATAAAACACCTTGTCGCCGGACGTTCACATAGAGAATAAAAACAAATCTGTACTTAGCACCATCTGTGTATGGGAAACAAAGAGATCAGGGGACGGGGTAGTGCTTTGGAACTTACAGAATGCCATACAAAGTCCTTTCTGAAAGCCCATACTGATATGAACTATGATATGCTCTGTGGATTAGCATTTAGAGATAGTGAGGCGATTCTATGATGTAAATATGTGACCGTGGGAAACCAAATGAAGAAATATTAAATGTGGGCACTTCTTCAGGTACATGTGTTAGGGAAGTGGCAAGGTTGACCTTTAAAGTTACACCACAAAAGCCTTTCCATCAATCCATCCAGTTAAAAATGATCTTACAAGTTATTAAGAAATTAAAAAAAAAGTTGTGAAAAATGAAACAGTTAACAGTTATTTCCACAGTTTAGTTGTAATATAACTAGATGTTACAGTTATACATGTAGAGGAACAGCTGTTCCAGGATACAGGAAGGAAGAAAGGAAGGAAGGCAAGAAAGCAAGGCAAGGAATGAGAGCGCAGGCCTCTGCATGCAAGGGGCTTGAAATATCAAAGGGGAGAAGCCATCTATTTAGGGACCTCCGAGGTAGCAAATGAAACCCCACAGAAATTTGCCCAGGAGACCATTCCATCTTCATTACACATGAAGGAAAAGGTCACCTTGAGGGAAGTTAACCAAGTCTCACCCAAAGACTAAGTCGAAAGCACACTTACATTTAGGATATCCCAGACACCCAGCCAAGTGATACCCACCACTGAGGCTATTTACTCTGCCCAGCTAAATTTCAAAACTGGAATTCACAGTTCAGTTTTTACAAGGAAAACGATTTCAAGGAAGAAGAAATTAGAATTTTAAGCACATATATTTAAAAAAAACACATTAGTCTGAAAATGAAAGGTAATTGACTGCCATGAATCCTGTCCTGGACTCACCTAGTAAGTCACTGTAAAGTGCCTGTTCCAGATCCCCCAGCATGGTGAGGATCACATCCTCATCCAGGTGGGCCGTCCCTTCCCGCAGGCAGCTCTCGCCCTCCTCTTCAGCCCAACTTCGGCTTGTACTGCTTGGCTTGGAGGACCCGTTTTCATCTTCAGACTTGCTGTCTTCATCACTTTCTCCATCCAAACCTCTTCTTCCAGGCCAGTCCTCTAAGTCATCAGCGCAGGACTGGCTGCCTCCTGCAGGCAAGCTCCAGGCTCCTGAGCCACTGCCATGATACAGTGACTGCACAGACTTAGACAGAAACCTTGAGAGACATCTTCTTTCTGCATAGTTGGATTCTCTCTGGCTGGCCTTTGCTGCATTTCCAAACCAGTTGGAAATGCGCACAGTAGGTCTCCTCTCCCCCTCACTGGACAGGGAAAGGTTGGTCAAAGACTTTTGCTTCTGAAGGAAAGCTCCTTTTTTCTTTACTTCTTTGCCGCGAAATACAGAGAGCCCAGCAGCCTGCTGCATGGTTCTAATGCCTTCCTCTTTTTCAGTCGGACTTCATATTGTCTCTTTACACTACAGTTGTAACTGTCCCTTTTTTGGGTTTTAATTAGCACGTGCACTTTAACAAAAGCTCAGGCTCAGACATTCACAGGACATTGTCGAGACAGGGTAGACACAATCACTTTTCCACAATTGAGCTTGCCACATCATTTCACTCATCAGCAGTACTCACAAAACATTTTGCGCAAATACATGTCTTAATCCAAAAAAAAAGAGTTCACGAAAGACTCTGCTCCAGCTGAAAAAGTCACCCAGGAAGCCAACTACGTTTTTCTGTCTTCATCCAATCGTATGTCTCAGCAGGATGGGTCGTCCGCATCTCCCTCTATTGCTTCTGTGTTCCGAAATGCAAGGTGGAGGCAAAGCAGGGTGTCTCTCGTTCCTGCCCTGCAGCCTTGCTTCTCACTGGTCGAGATCTGAGAAACCTTTACTCTAACGAGCTGACACAGTGCAGCAAGTACGGCTTCTGCAGCAGAGCCCACAGACAGCCCTTGCTTGCAGAAATCAAGCAAGGAAGCCCAGCCCTGCTGAGCCTCCTCGTATTTTAGTATTCCACCTGCATCGCCAGATCTATGGTTCTCCCTTGCTGCTGCAGTGGATGCTGCTAGCTGCCATGGCAGCAAACATCCTGCTAAATTAAAACAGAGGCACAGGCACCGCAGCAGCTGGCCAAGCGAGAATGCCACAGGTTTCAGAGCCAAGCCTGAACAGAGATGCTTATACGACGGATCCTCTGCACGTCTCAATGACTCGCAGCCAACCCAGCCTCCCACACAGTAGCACAGACGCTCACACACACACTCTTACACAGCATGCTCTTCCTGATTCTGAGAATGACAGACTAATTCTCTATAGCTGCAGGCAGCTGAAGCAGGCAGATATGCTTTCTGACTGTTGGCACTCTTGCTGTAAAAGCACAGATCAAATTCAAGAGTGTAAAGGACCCGACAACTGGAGCCCGACTCCCTCTCCCCTCTGGCAGGTAATGTTTTAAAGGGAAAGACCTCTTCCTATCTTTTACAGAACAAGTTCCTGGTGTTTTATCCCTTTAAATTCTGAAGGTAATGAATAAAATTCTACCATGATAATGAAATTAAGATTTCTTCTGTATTTCCTTCAAAAACACAGAAGCAAAAAGTCTTAGCTGAAGTAAGTTACTGAAACCATTCACCTGAAAGTTTAGAGTCCAGTGCAGAATAAAAAGGTGCAAAATAAAATACATTACGAGTTTTGTATACCACAATGTACATTATGGTTTTTGTATATCACAATGTATGTTACAATTTTTGTATATGTTATGTTTTGTATATTGAGCAATTTCTTAAGTCAACTCATAAGTATATAAGTATAATCAAGTCTTAATATTCCATAGTTTGATCAATATGGAAAACTCTTAAAAGATACATTTCTTATTTTTGTCTCATACATGGTGTGTACACCAAGCTATTAGGATGAAATCTAGATTTTAGGACAATTTGTTTTCACAAAGCAAAGATGTGTTGTATCAGAAATTATGTATAGCATGGATGATTTAAAAGAAAAAAAAAAGAACTTTTGAAGATTTTCTGTTCCCAAATACCACATACTAACACGGGAAAGAATGCATCGAGATAGTGGAATATATTAGTCAAATAGCATATAGTCTATATCGTCTACAGAGAGGAAAAATTAAATTAATTGTGATTTCCACTTTCAGTTATAATTTCCACTCTCAGTAGGGAGAAATATCCTATTTTTACTTATATAAAATAGGACAATAAAATGCAATCCTCATTGCTTCCCACTGATGACAACTTCCTTTGAAGAGGGAATGTCCTCTCATGGCCTCATTCAGGGTAGACCATACTTAAATCCAGATTACAAAGATGTAAGACTGGATGGAAAGAAAGGAAGGTTACTAATGTGTTGTCATCAACAATCAAGCCATCAGTTGTGAATGTTGTTTACTAATTTTCATACTTTGAAACGTTGTATTTATATAATACATGCTTAAATGAAATTAATATATATAAATAATTAACTGAAATTGATCCTAATGCTTCAAAAACAATTTCGTTACCAAAAAAGAAAAAAAAATTCGTTCTTGCTTTCAAGTTTTATTAGACCTAACCAAGTATTTCCAGACTATGAGAATATAATGCAGGTCTTAAGGTGGAAATGTTGTATTTCTGTGACCCAGGTTGCACATATATTGTTTGACATATGGTAATGTAGCCCAAGGCCTCACTTTGGAACCCTAATACTTTATAGGTCAAAGAGCTGAACTTCTACATGTATACATGAAAGCAATAATTATACCCTTCCCTTTCAAAAGGGTGTTTATATGCCAATCAACTTCAGCAGTGGTTTTCCAGTTCCTCTAAAGAACCATTAAAAGGACTTATTAAAGCACGATTTCTGAGGCACCAGCCCCACAACTGTTCATTTAGTAGGTCTTAGAAGGTCGTGACATTGCTTTTCTGATATTTTCCCAAGCATTACTGGTTCTCGGACCCCATTTTGAGAGCCACTAGGATGAGATTAGTGGTGTCTAATTGAGGATGGCTTTTGTTCCCTAGGAGACATTTGTGGTTCCAGTGGGAGAGGGTGACATCTATGGAACGGGAGTCATGGTACTGTTTAACATCTTAGGATGACAGATTCTAAAGCCCACATAAACAAACTGTGTACTATCCAATGTCAGTACTGTCAAGGTTAAGAAATGTTGTTCTGAATGCCTTTCAAAACAACAATGCATTTTCTTGACATTAATATCCACCTTGAAGTGGTTAACAGTTCTTTTCTCTGGTATATTTTACTCCGAGACCTATACCAAGACCACAGCCTGGGACATATTGATCTTATGACATAGCAGAGATGAGTAGCCTACACAACATTTCTCAATGCCTCTCTTCAGGAATGGCACATGTCATTTTTAATACTCTCTTTTTATGTATCAAATCAAATTACATATGTCATCCTAATTCTCTTGGGCCAGATACACAGATTCACTCCTTATGAAGACTGTAAACGTGGGCTAAATTCAATGAAACTGAGCAAAGAAACTACAGGTAAATAGCTTACATATTTTGAAAAGATAGCCCAACAAAAGAAATGGCAAATGGGGGTGGTTGTCATTTTTTTCTCCTTATTTAAAGATTTTATAACAAGCTTGTAAGCTTGTAATTACAGTAGTTTTGCCTCTGGAAGGACTAGATGTAAATTTACCCTGACAACTGTAGGGAACCTACTCACATCACTACAGGCATCTGCTCCTGCTTGGTTGCCTATGCACGACACAAGGGTAGTTTTTATTTATTTGGAATCACACAGAGAAATGCATGTTACACAAGGCGGAGGAAAAGCTTCCATGAAAAAAAAAATGAAAACAACTGCAGAAATAGGACTCATTTTTAATTTTGTCTAATATTTATGAAATAAAATATATCCGAATATGATGTCCTGGAAAAGAATGCTCTCAGGTCTTTAGTAAGCATTGCTGTCCTGTTTGGCTGTTTGAGTAGAAGAGCTAAGCTAATTTGAATCACAAGAGCTTCATCTCTGTAGACACCCTAAACACTCAGGAGATGGAAATTCTAGTAATCATTTGCAAAGCTCTTAAATGCCAGATATTACTTATTTTTTAACGTTAACAATGGAAATAACCACTACCTTATCCTTTGGTTAAACGTATATATTTTGTTCTATAGCAATTCCATGAAATCTTTCACTTATTTTCATATTTTTTTTCTTAGAAAGCAAGATACCAGGTTTATATTCATAGAATTGAATATACTCCAGCTAAAGGTTAAAAACTGCATCGCACAAATGTCGCACATAGAGTAGATACACACGGGAGTGGAGAGCCTTATGCAAAAAGAAGAGAAAAGCCAAACGTGAACTTAACTAGAAAGCAGAATCTAAAGCCACTCTACAAAGGGATGAACATTTAATCTCAATTACGTTTGGCTGGATCTTTTGGCACTAAAAGAAATGGTCTCGGAGAGTAAAGTCTCTCTGGCAAAGCAGGTAAAATACGCAAACAAAAGCTCTAGCAATGAATGTATGTGATACATTCACTCAGGGATGTAATACCAGAGTATCACTTTAGTTCTTCTGGGATGGCATACAGAGTGTCACAATGTGTATCTCAGAGAAGGCCCTGGGACCTATAAGCTAATCAATGCTTTGCTCTGGATTCCATATTCATAATAATAATTATTACAATCATCATCTTCGGATCAGGTAAATGGCATGGATCTTTCTCCAAATGACTGAAGAACAAGAAGAAACTTGACTGGTGTTCTCACAACCTTGGAGAATATTAAAAAGTTACAAAGATTCTTCAATTGCATAGTAAGGCCTTCTGTTTCTAAACCTTACCCCACACCCAAATTGAATTACACTAATTTTTTTTCACAACATTTGCTTGAAAAAACAAAAGACGTTTTAATTGCTACCAGTGAGATATTACATCAAGGAGAATTTAGAAGGCTAAGCCTCCCTCTTAGCTAATTCCTCTAACCAATTTCCACAGCAGAATGAACTAAGTTTTCTCCTTAAAAGTATTATAATCCTTACAGGCCATATATCATGTAAGTAATGGGACAGAGATGGATTTGACAATTTTTTAATTAAAAGAAAAGGGATTTCTATCCCCCTGGGTAACGTATCAAAATTTTTCAGACAGAGAGAGGCAGTTTCATTCTTCATATTTAAAATATATATATATATAGTGATGATAGAATTAAAATTATTTTGTTCTCCCACTCAGGACTTTATTAGTTACATTCCTCATCGCTGGGACAAAAACACCCAAGGAGAAGCAACTCAAGGACAGAAAGGTGTAGTTTGATTCACAATTTGAGGAAGGAATTTCATCAGGTGTAGTAGGCGTGGCAGGGTCTGTAGGAAACAGGCCATGCAAACTTTAAGTCAGGAAGAGACTCAAGTGGACACGGCTATGGAATGGACAGGCTGCCCACAATGGTCCACATCTTCTCACACCACACCTCCATGCACAGAACCACAGCATCTCCTGGAGGTCTTACAACCTTACTGAGTAGCACCGCTAGCCAGAAACGGGAACACTCATTCAAACACCCTAGCCTCTTGGGGAAGTTCAGCTTGCAAACCATGACTGAGTCAGAACATTCGTGCAGTACTAACCACCCTATGTTTATCTTGACTGGCATGTCTGCCAAAGCCGATAGTAGGTCTCCTATTTCCTACATGCTGTATATACACCTAAAAATTGTTTAGGGCTCTTCCTCATCAAGGGTCTCATTTATATAATATCTGCATTGTTTTTCATTTCAGAAACAGTAATTGGATGGGAGTTATGCACCAATTACAGACTGCGATATACCAGTTAATAAGACAGACATGGAAAGGAAGGGCTCTATTCTAGATATATCTTGAAAACATAATTAGAGTAAAAAATATAGTAGAGTAGAAACTCTATTTAATCGGCTTATAACATTAGCAGTTTGTTTGTTTGTTTTCTGCAGTGTTAAAAGTTCAGTTTATGGATTCCCATTTAATAGGCTAGGACTCTCCCACTGAGTTATATTGCCAGGACAGCACTTTAGTTCTTATGAGAACAACATACAGAGTGTCATCCATATTGAGCTTCTGAATTCCTAAGAAGGCACAATATAGAAAAATATCAAACATTGAGAAGTATATCCAAAGCTAATTCCTATGTTCCTGACCTCAGAGAGCAGGCAATACACATAGGGCCAGTAACATAGGGTAATGGACTGAATACCAGGTGGCAGAGGTCACAAAGGATTCTTTAGTATCAGCCCGGAGTAACTGGAGGCTTACATTACTTACTATCAACCAAAGAGGAGAAGATACAAACAAAGGATGATTTGAAGGCAGCCTTAGGGCGTGGTTTTTAATATAGAATGTTGGAAATATATTTGAGATGTTTAAGTGGAACTATGTAAGGAATGGATACCTGAGTCAGGTTGCAAGGGAGAGGACTAGAGGAGAGAAACATTTGTGAGCCACTAGTGTATGGATCACATTTAGAGCCACGAACTACTATAGTATACATGTGTAAATAAAGTCTTGGGAAGAAAACTGAATTGTTTCCATGATAGGAAATTAGGGTGAAAAGTCATACTAGAAATGATTACCAGGAAAGATCAAACAATGAGGTTTGGGGAAAATCAATGGAATGTTGAAATCAAGTCAGAGAGTTTCTTAGAATCCTGGTTAGAGGTCAATATGATGGGCCATACAGCTTAATCCTTAGATTTGGATAGCTCTCCAATAATAACAACTTCAATTAAGAGCAATTTTAGTGCAGACATGAAGTGAAAAGGCTATAGAGTAAGCTAGGGCAACAACAAGAAAGGATTAGTGGCGTTTGAAGGTTACTCAAGTAGAACAAAGGTGTTAAATTATAGCTGAGAAGTTGGTAGGCAAAAGAGAAGTTGTCATATATTGAAGTTAGAGATACATTGTTACCTCATGGTCTAAAGGGATGGTTTAGTGGCAGAGGAGAATATTAGCAGGGAAACGAGTGTGTAAGCGTGTGTTAAGTGGGAGTAAGTGCTCTGAGTAGGTAGACACGGATGCAGAGTTCATGGACACCCCTTCTCTGCAACCCATCTTTCAGTGGAGTGACATCACAGTTAACAGTTAACAAGTCTAATACAGGTAGTATTAGAGTTTTGAGAAGAAAGGAGTAACTTTTTTTCTAAGAATTCGAGAGACTGAGCAGTTTGGGAAAATAAGAGAGGATGAAGGAATTAGGGGTGTGTGTGGAAGGAGAAGAAACTTCCAGCTATCACAAGGACTGAGCTGATTAAGAAAGAAGGTGTAGGCGATTTGATAAGTGACTGAAAAACAGATCAAGTTTATAAACTGGGAATCCTAGCAGGGTCATTGTAGAGTCAGCGAACAGTAGGGAGAGGACTGTAAACATAGGGAACTTCAAGCATCAAGAATAGAATTTATGAGGCTGGAGAAATGGTTCAGTGGTTAAGAGCACTAGCTGTTCTTCTAGAGGACCAGGGTTCAACTCCTATTTAAGCTTCTGATGGCCCACATGTGTATGACATGTATCATACACAGACATATATGATGAATAGGATTCATGGCAATGATGTTATGGAGAAGTTATAATTTCTGATGATGTCAAGGACTAAGCTCTGACTATAGGACTGTGAGGCTTGGGACAGATTGTAGGATAAGGTCCCCGGAGAAGGCTAGGTTGTTGGGAGATCCATTTTTTCACATCCTTGAAATTCCACAAATTAAGGCAGGGATTGTACTGGAGGAAGAGACAGTGCTCCCGACTGTAAAGCTAATTTCAAACACATAATGGTAATAAGAGTGTCAAAAGAGCACCGGATTCATTTCAGAATCTATTTTCTTTTTCCTTCCCTTTCTCAATGAGTGACCCATATAAAGAACTCATTACTTCCACAAAATACTATCCCCTCTATTAAATCCCTTACATTATTATACTAATATCTGGTTTATACTTCATTTCCAAATACTCTATTACGCTAACAGAACATTAAATAGAAATATTAATTAGAAATATGAAAAATGATTTAATGCAGACAGAAGACGAAGCTTGAAAAATTAAATATGGATTCTTTATCCCATCAGCACCACACAGTGATAGGATGGCTTTAGAAAATGGTGTTCCTTTGTGAAACCCACAGCGATTAAAATTTTAATTCTACTCGAATTCACTTGCAACTATAGATTGGAGTGCTTGTACGTCATAGACATGATGCAGATGTTCACACACATTCAGTATGGTAATTGAAGCGTCTTCCTACCATGCTTCATAAAATGTCTGTCACAACACAGGGACACAGCATCATCTTGACACTTCTCTGAGATCTCTGGAGTCTATAAATACCATCAGCGTAGTCATATGTTCACATCATAATCTCCCCGCCCCCCCCGAACTGGCCTTGTGTTGTATTTGCCATCTGAAATCACTGATGTCTAATCATATCACGAATTTTCATTCCACAGGTTACTCCTGGAGTGTTATTTTATCACGACTCTCATTATTCAGTAATGGCTATTTTAAGAAGGGCTCATGCTTGCTGAATTGAATTTCATGACTATCAAAGTGCAGACACTTCTTAACCTCCACTGTTGTGATTATTTTTTTGATCCTTAGAGGCCTTGAAGTAAAACATGAATTTTCAAAAATTAAATTCTTCCTCATGATGTTGCCTTTAGACTTAGCAGTGGACACATAAAGGCTCATCATGAAGATTTATTGGAAAAACAGACATGCCTTTACTTGCAAGTCTAACAAAATTTCTTAAATTCTCTCTCCAACTCATGACAATAAAGTTAGTGAGTAGGACTATATTATACATAATAAATATATACATAATAAAATAATATTAAAGGTTTTCAATATAACCCTAGGCTTAAATGAATTACTGGAAAATATTTGGATCAAGCTGCAAATACCCTTTCCCACAATCAAAACTCTGATAACTGTTCCTGGGAGATTTGCAATTTTTTTTATATCACCTACATATGTACATTGAAACCTTTCCAACTAGTTTATTTTCCGATATGTACACTAGAGAAATGCTATAACCATCATGGAATTAAATATAGGACAGGATTTCATCAGTTATAAATATTACAGTAATGTTACATCTTTGATATATCCCAACCTCCATATATATCTCAGGGTTACTCTACTAACCATAGAAATCTCTTGAAAATCAAAATGTCTTAAAAGAAATTACATTTTCAGGTTCTGGAAGAGTAACCATTGTTTTTTTTTTTATTTTTTCTCTTTTCAGAGCAACAAGGAGATCGTCTTAACCAGAACATTCAAATATGTGAGAAACTCTCAAGCATGAAACATACAGAATCCAGTTGTGCAAAACTCACAGAGCCAACATGATCTAATAAAATAGACATTCAGGGAGATTACAAAAACTCACTTACCAGATATCTCTTCTAGGCATTGCTTAGCTGTCTTACTGTAGGAAGAATCCATCTTTGTGGGGCTGGTACAGGAGTCAGCAGGTGGTAAAGAGGTGCCTTCATTTTCTGAATGTGCTCTGAAGTTAACCAAGAAGACAGAGACAAACAATTATGGTCACCAATGACTCATCAAAGTAATTCTTCAGCACAAGGAGAAATCAGTTCACTTCAAGTTTTCCATCAAGGTCATTAACTCTATTTTTTTTTTTTTACAACTGAGATGCTCCACAGATATCTATCTGTATGAGAAATTATGAATTTATTTTATACACTGAAGTATGAAATATGAGTATATATATGCATATCTATATACAGCATATATATAATAGATATCATATATGAGTTAGGTATTGATTAAGATCTCGTGGATTTAGCTGCACTTGAAAACTTGTATCTATCAACGATTGATTGCATTGGCTGTGGGTGTGAAAGAAAAATGTGTGTCCATTTTATAGAACATCTGGAAAATCTGACCATATAATGCTTTTGTAATCATAGAAAAGCACTGAAACCATACCTGAAACACTTTTTAATGCCTATGTTATAAAATGTGTCTAAAATAGAATGCATAAGAATAAATAACAAATAGGCAGTGAAGCACACATATGACTATGATAATCTAATGATTCTGGGACATGGAAGCTGGTCAGAAACAAATGCTTTCACTGATCTCTTGTATGCTTACATTTGTGTGCATGTAAGTAGTGTCCAGGGAAATGTAGTTAACAAGTAAAGAATTGTCTAATAAAATGGAAGGTAGTCAACTTAGGAGTCACATACTTGTGATATTCCAGTCTTACTTGATACAGTTTCCTCTGTACACAGTTGAAAATTCTAGGGATCTCTTGATACAGATACAAATTGCACACACGTTTGATTCAGAAGCCCGTGTTTGAGAAAGTCACAGCACGAGCCACTGAAACACAGGACTCAAGCTGGCACAACACTGCATGCTGCTGGACTATGTGGTTTTCAGAGATTCCACTTGCCCTACTTACAATTCCATTTACAGCACTGAGACTAGCGCATAGCAAGTCATCCATTACCGTATCTTAGCATGAGAACACTTATAGAAATACTTGTCCGTGAAATAAAATGTCAGTATACTTCTGAGTCACATTTTCACTAATCTATGGCTATCATCCTAAGTCATGGTTTTGTGAAAAATAAAATATGAATGTTGATATTAGAACTAGCTCACGTTTACCCAACACCTTGGGGCAAGGTTTGCAATCTCAGTACTACAGAGGTAGAGTCAAGAGCATCAAGAGTCTAAAGCTAAAGCTGGGATAGATATATGGCATGAATGGCAGAGGATAGTAGGAAGATGGTTAGGAGAAGGTCAGAGAGGAAGGAATAAATGGGGAGATGGCTCAGTCTGTAAAGTGCTTGCCACACAACCATGACATGTGTTTGCATTTCCAGCATCCACATAAATATCAAGATGCAATTATCTGTCTGTAACCTCAGAGTAAAGAAGGCAGAGGTAGGCAGATCACTGGAGCTCATGGACAGCCAATACAACTGAATTAGGGGACCACCATGTTCTGCTGAAGACTCTGTCTCAAAGAATAAAGTGACTAGTAGTCAAGTATAACCTCTGGCCTCCACTTTCAGGCATCCATATGCAATCATGCACACAATGGATGAACACGTATTTATGTATCACATATGCCCAATATCACATGTGCACGTATACACACATGCATGAAATATATAATTGACATTTAACTGGTAGATATAAAAATTGGAAAACTTGCTATGATTTTTAAGAAATTATTTAAAGCTGTTTTGTCCTTGGATAGACGTGTCATATATGTGAAGTAATAATCAAAAGAGAAACAAAGCCAGAGTTGTATTTTCCTGACTTCTTAGTCTATTTTATCTGAAGAAGAAGGCAAAAGTCCTCTCATGTTTTCTAGGGCTTCTTGTCCCATGTTGAACAAGTGAGTGTTGAGGTATGCTAAAGTCACTGAAGAAAGCTATCTGGCTGCTGTCCAAGCAGTATCAAAGAGGCATCCAACTTGGCAAACTGGCTTTGACTCAAGACTGGCTTAAAAATTCTGCAGGTTCACTATTCAGGGACTTGTCTCCAAGAAGCCGAGTTACCTTAGGTGTTTACTGAAATGACTGTCCGAAGCCCAATGCTAGTTGTTTTCTATTACATCAGTACCAGTAGCTGTCCTGGGAGGCAGAAGGTGTGATTGTAATGCTTATAAAAATTCAGTACCACTCTGGGAAAGTCTGTATGAACATGAGAATATTTAGAATGCCATGCGAGCAGAGATTTTGCTCTACCCAAAACAGATCTTAGAAAGCATGTCTGAGCTGACAACTGTGGCTACCTTCCTTACTTACTGAACCGACTGTTCACCTCTGTTGACTAAGCCTCTGTTGTCCTTTATCTTTGACACAAAGATTCTTCACATTCTACTTGCTCCGTTTTAACTCAGACTTTCCAATAGATTGTGTTAGTGTGAAAGAACATACTTGTAAGTTGATTACCTTTTAGTGTCTTTTTAGTTTAAGGCACAAGAAAAGATTGTTTATATTCTACCTCTTTGGTGGCTATGCCCTGGCATTCTCCATATGAGTCATTTACAGAAGTAAATATATGGAAACAGAGTAATTGTTAAAAAGAACATAAGGCACTAAACGCTGCATCATTTTCAAAAGAACTTGGAAGCCATCATTGGTTTATTTTCAGAAGTAGGTCAGCTCAGACATCTCTGTTCCATGCATCTTATACAACTGTCAAATATCTAGTCCTTTCTCTATTTATAATAGTACTGGAATTAGATTTTAGCTCTGGTCTACTGGAATATAATCAACACTAATTACTAAAGTTTTGCCTTTTATATACATAATCAAAGAAATTAGCCAAGGTTCTTGACAATTTCCAAATGCTCTCTATTCTTGGGACTATTATACACCAGTAGAATAAAAATATTTGGGTCTTATCATGAAACTATTTATGAAGATGTCATAGGAACACTTTGACATAGTGAATACTGCAGAGTATCCCTCACTGGGATACAACACAGGCTGAACTGATGACAGTGCACTTTATGAGTACCTATTGAAACTATGACCGGGAGCTTGGAAAATACTGTTTACTTCATGTAGAGTCCTAGGTCCCCAGATCTACAAGATGTTATTAGAAGTTGTAGAACTAAGGAATCTAAATTCCAACAATGATTAGCCCAAAATGCCAAGTCCATTTTTTATGTATTTTCTATGCTACAAGTATTGGTCTAGTGTAATATCTATGTAACAACATTCAACTTCTTTCCAATTCTGCAAGGTGGTTGCTACAGGCAAAAAAATTTACAGTTTCTAGTTGTCTGACTGAGATAATAGCCTTGTATATGTTTAACCGTTGTTCAAACTAGACTGCCTGTAAATGATGACTTATCAATCACTACTCTGACAATTATACTTCATTCATAACCCAAGAAATAAAATCAGACTTTATTAGTCCTTAATGAACACTCAGTATTGTATTTCAACTTCCCTTCACTAATAGACCAGTCTAAATGGGACATTATTGAATGTAATGGTGGGTGTCAACTTATGTATTCTAAATGTTATACTTTACTGGCTATTTAAGCAATTTGATAACTCACATTAGGTACTATCAACTTTGCTCTTTTGTAAAAGAGAGTACTTTTATATTGACCTAAATATAACAGTGCATAATTTGTGATATAAATGCATATGTATATTCATACCCAGGTAACTTAGTTTTGACCACTTAGAAAACCTAGAAGCAGTAACATGGTTTTAAATATAATTCTCCATGAAAAGAAACCAGGGCTCACTGAACAACAGACGAAGCTAATTTAGGGAATGCACATGATGAGTCAAACGCACATTAAACCATACAAAAGAGAGTCTTGAAAAGTGGAAATGCTTGTGGAAAGGTCATACAGAGCAGCCTGCAAGATTTCCCAATGTCATAGATAGGGAGATTTTAAACATCAAATTAAATTATGTTGGCAATGTACTATATCTCATGAAATAAAATAAGACTCTATTAGTCCCTATACTATGGATGGATAGATAAAAGGGACATTATTGAATGTAACGGTGGTTGTCAACTTATGTATTCTAAATGTTATACTTTCCCAAACATGAAATACATACAGATGAAAAATGGAATTATAAAATAATTTATCATTATTAGAATATAATTTTAATTTGGATGTAAAACTTCAACAGATGCTTCAAGCTTTGAGATAATGGAAATTAAGAACAATTGTTTTGTTTTACAAAGGTCTCAAAATATCTTTCTCCACAAATGTTTATTAAATGTAAATGAAATTAATTTTAAAATAGAAAACTACAAGGAATATTACCTTTAAGAAGCTAACAAATCTCATGTCAGAATAATAGCAAATATAAATAATCATACCTTTAGAGTAAGCAATAGGATGAACATAGCTTTATTTGTGTGACACTGCAGGAAAACAAACCCATTTGTTTAATGATGGGTAAATATCAGACAGAGCTAGATAAAGAAAAAATATTGAAAATTGGCCTTTAAAATATAAATGTCAGAAAAATTAAGGAAATACTGTAGAACAGGATCCTAGGAAGACATGACTACCATGTAGTACATTAATTTTAAATTGCTTTAAGTGGTGCCTTGGGAACAATTAATAAAATTAAACAGTGTTTATAAGGAAGAGCAACAATATCAACCAATCAGACTCCCAGAGCTCCCAAGGACTAACCACCAACCAAAGAGTACACATGGAGGGACTCATGGCTCCAGATGCATATGTAGCAGAGGATGGCCTTATCTGGCATCAATGGGAGGAGAGGTCCTTGGTCCTGTGAAGGCTTGATGACCCAATGTAGGGAACGCTAGGGCAGTGAGGGAGTGGGTGGGAAGGTGGGGGAACACCCTCAGAGAAGCAGGGGGAAGGGGGAGGAGATAGGGAGTTTGTGGAGGGGAAACTGGGAAAGGGGATATCAGTTGAAATGTAAATAAATAAAATATCCAGTTAAATACAGCACACACACACACACACACAAACAAATGCAAGGTATTGACAACATTATCTTAAGTTTCCTACAGATCTAATTTTTCCCAGATTACCTGAGCATAAAATGCAAAAGCCAAATACGATAAAGATTGCTCATACCCCTCTATGCTTAGAAAATGTGAACTTACAGCAGGGTTCAATACAATAGTCCATCTTCCAGTAGCAGGCCTGTATTTCTTCTTTAAAATACTGCAGTGTGAGGGCATTTAGACTACTCCCCGGTGCACAAAAATATATCAAGTCTAGCAAAAGACAGGCTTGCGAGACAAGAATTCAATAGTCTTTAGTGTGTGCTGATGACCAATTATGCCCCGTTCACATAAATCTGCCACTGCAGTATAATCTGCAGTACTTGCCTGAGGATGTACAATGCTTTCTCAGAAAGACAGTTATGCGCTCCACATTTCAATCTTTGTAAACACACAGCTCCTCCTACACAATTCAATGTTCAAGAAATGACCTGAGCTTCAGCATTGTGAGCACTTTACAAACTAGTGGTTTGCATCCTCTGTCTTTCTTATTCAGTGTATTCAAATGACAATCTCCCATGTAACCTCCTAGGAGAATCTGGACTGTACAAATCTTACAACCCAAATTTCATCTAATGGTCCATGATGATGTTTCAAAAGGTACAGCTATGATGATGTACTAACTCACATCAAAAGGAAAAAATGCTGAAAATAATGATTCATTGACCTAATTTTACAAATATAGAGAGGTACAGAGGCATACAACTTATATTTAATAAGTAGATTTACAACACTCGAGTGATTTTTGTTTCTTCTTTAGTCATGTTTTGCCTACTAGTCTAAGGGATATTTTCCTCTTCTGAGAATTGTTCAGGCAGCCCCTGCCTCAACTCTTTTGCTTGTATGAGCCTGCATTATATTCCATACTTCCCTTTATTGGTATTTAATGTAAATGAAAAGAAAGTATGTAAAGTTAAAAATGATTGATGACAAGGACTAACAGTTGTTTTAATTTGTTTCTCGTGACTCAATATAGTCAAGTGTCATTTCTCCTGGATTAACTAATTGTTGCACTATTTTTTTCTTACTTAAGGTTGCAAATATGGGGACATAGGTGTGAAGCAATACATTAAAAAAAATTGACAAAAAAGATGACAGATGGAAATGATGGTTTTTAGATATTTAAAGGAGACTATGCATTACCCCAGTCAAGGTATCCATTTAAAATGTGTATATATTATAATATGTAATATAATGTGTATATATTATAATATTCATAATGTATATATATTAATATTTAAGTGAAATTGATTTAAAAGTAAAGAGCTAGAGGTGTTGGCACAGGAAATTTAAAGAGAAGTTATTCAGGCTGTTGTTGAGAGAAAGAGGTTGTAATAGTTAAGACCACAGGATTAATACCGTCTGTCCTAACACTATTAGAACACTAGAAAGCAATTTCCTGGGCTGTAATGAAACAATAGAAAAGGTTTATAAAGTCAAAGCAATACCTAGCTCAGGAGAATTCAGAAGCATTTGAAGTGTAAAATGAAGGCCTACACTGAAGGAGTTCCCTGATTCGCAAAACTAACTCTCTAGAGAAAGTTTCCCTGGTGTGAGGACAGACAGCATTAATCCTGTGGTCCAAGGAGTCCAGGGTACATAATTGGCTGGAAACATAACTTAGCAACCTGATCCACATGGTACTAGTATTACAGGCATTGGGGATATAAGATTGATAGTCTTATGAAGTCCTACTGCACAGTTTTCAAGAACACTCGAGGACCAGCAATGTGTGGTTTGATTGCAATCCCTTCCAGGAGGACATTTCAGGTCATTGTGTGAAGCTATGAGGGTGAAGCTTAAGCTGCCATCTAACTCAAAATGTTTTGGATGGCAGTGTCGTAGGAAACTGCCAACGAAAGTTGCAGTCATGCAGCCGAGATGTGTGTATCACAATTAGCAAAGTTGAAGTACGTGACTACTTAAACCTCCTTAATCTTTAGAAAATTTCATCTCATGAGCCCATGATGCCCGACCTAGAACTAAAAGATTTGATACTTTCTTTGCTAGACTTTTGATTTGGTTAGGTCTCATCATACCTTGCTATGAACTGCGTCTTCCATTTTCACAAGAGGGATGCTTATTATATATCTTTGTATGTGGGTAGTATACAGCTTGGTGGTTGTGGTGGTTGTTGTTGTTGTTTATCTTATAGGAATTCACAGTTAGTATATTGTCTTGAGTCTTGGGTGAGATGAAAACTTTGTAGTTTTAGATTACTGAAATTTGTTAAGAACTGTGAGGATTGTTAATTTGTTAGATGGTATTTTGCAACATGAG
This sequence comes from Grammomys surdaster, assembly GCF_004785775.1. Lineage (NCBI taxonomy): Eukaryota > Metazoa > Chordata > Mammalia > Rodentia > Muridae > Grammomys > Grammomys surdaster. Next base: position 68,056 of record NW_021621071.1, read on the forward strand.
TTGAACATGAGACTGTGGAGACAAGATGTGGAATGCTTGATTTACAATGATATGCTTGGGTATCAAGTTTACCAAGGATAGAATTTTGCTGTCTACTCTCAATTGCAAACTTAATGAGGTAGAGAATTTCCTGGGAGATAGGATTCTGGGCATGTCTGTCAACGGGTATCTGGATTAGGTTAATTTAGGAGGAAAGACCCACCCATGCACTTTCCATTGCTTGTCCTGAATTTTAGACTCTATAAAAAGCTCTTAATACTTTTAGTTGATCTTGTGAGCCAGAACAAATCCTTTCTTTCTTATGTTGCTTTTGGAAGGCTATTTTTTTTGTCTTTAAATCATAGCAATAAGAATCAAAACTAAGATAATGTTGACCTTCTACTTATCTTACAATACATATGCAAGCCACTGAAGTCATTCTAGATGATTACATAAACAAGGAAATAGCAAATAGCAACAAAAGCTACAGGGATTAGGGGTACAAATACTGGCTGAGACATAGTGGATATTCTCAGAGTATGTGGCCATGATGGTTTCTGCAAGAAATAGCCAGTAAGTGGAGAGGAGTTATAGATCTTGAAAATAGTCTCCAGCAGCAGAGAGATTGTCTGTGAAGGCTCTTGAGCATGATTAGGTAATGTATATCACAGAAAGCTTGCTACATTGCAATGTGCTATGCAGAGAAGGGATGCAAATGCACCTTGAGTGATAGGTAGAAGGAGAGCGATTTTTGTGAAGCTTAGAAGAGAGCCAATAGATGACTATATAAGATAGAATATGATATAGGTTATCCTCAATTTACAAAGCCCAGCATAACTTGAAAAATGTGAGGTCAAAACACATCAAATACAGCTGTAGGTGTACCGTACATTGTTACTGTTCACTGAGGAGATCTCATAGCTAACTGGGAGATGCAGTTTCTGGCTACTGCCCAGTTTCATTGAAAATATCCTACTGCACATTCCCAGCTCAGAAAAGGGTTAAAGTCTGAACAGCAAAAAGTGCAGTTTGTATTGGATGACACATCATTTTTACACTATTATCCTGTCAAAAAAATTGAGCTAAACCATCATAAATCAGAGATCTCTCTATATTAGTTATATTTCCAAAAGTTCAAATTTTGGCAGTATGTATGATGCAAATGGCCCTGAAGTAAAAGTGGAGATACTCACTGGCAATTTGGTGAGAACTGGAAAGTAATAGGAAGAAATGGTTGACTTGGATTATGTTTTGAGAGAATTGGTGGGACTAGCTTAAGTTGGACACTTTGGGAAGGAGTGATAAAAAGAACAAAATATTCAATTTTCTTCCCATTTGTTTTTTTTAGTCCTCCAGCCACATGGGCATGAATTTTGATGAGAATCTCTTTGGCTATTCTAATTATTTGAACGTATGTGGCACTTCATAATATATTTCTTTGTTCCTTTTAACCTGGATTGGAAAATTGCCCAATACCAGATTTAGGTGATGGTCTAGCCTTCTTCCTTATACCTGACAGCATTCAACTTTCTCCTTATGTCTCACTTCTTACCGTAACTTCTCTATTAAACATGAATTGACTACACTCTCTATTAAGAATTTAAAGTAACTCTTCAACATTGATTCGAATACAATGGACTTTTATACCAGCAATGTCTTACATATGTCATTATATTTTTGCCATGTCCCTTACCTTTGTGTCACCACTGTAAGTTATCTGGATGGATATATAAAAAGAATAGAATGCAGTGACTCTCTTTTGTCGAACTTCTGTCAAATTATCATTTTATCATCTCCTAGATATTTCTATAGTCAAAGAAACACTTATAAAGGCACACTATTTTAATTTGAATGACTGTGATGGTTGAGAACCTCTTCTGTTGAACGTAGTAACTAGGTTAAATTCTCTACCTTTTAATATTAGGTTTTCTCTCCCCATCATGTGAGTAAACATCATAATAACATTAAAATATTTAATACTTGGTGGGGATAATCGAATTATAAATGTTATGTGAATTGTGTTGTACTGGATTAACAATTAGATTGCATGGAATCCTTTAACTATCATAAACTAACATTGCATTTATGGAACTCTGAATGTGCAATTGGTTAGAGAGAGTATTATGAGCCATATATTGGTGTTCTACTAGGGGTGGTAATTAAATAAGGGTCCTGGTTAGCTTTTGTCAATGTGGCATAAGCCAGGAAGAAGGAACATCAGTGAGAAAATACACCACTCAGATTGGAATATAGGCAAGTCTATGAAAATTTGTCTTGATTAATGATTGACTTAGAAAGGACCCATCACATGGGGGATGTACCATTTACTGGCAGGTCATTTTGAATTAAGAACCAGGCTAAGCATGTCATGAAGAGCTAGCCAGTAAGAAGTGTCCCTTCATGGTTTGTGCTTCAGTTCCTGCCTGTAGGGTCTTACTCTCTTTGACTCCTTGTTCTGAATTTCTCAGGGATAGAGACTATTACCTGGAAATACAACATGACATGAACCCTCTCTGCCCTACTTGATTTTGGTCATGGAGTTTTATCATAGCAATATTAACCTAACTCAGAGAGTAAGGAAAGCCTACATTAGGGAAAGAAAAGGGAAATAAATCACCCTCACCCCAATAATTTTCAACTTTATGTAGGTTACTTAAGTATCTAAATATTATACATTTGGACATGTTCATTCATATGAAAAGTATACATTATGCCAATTTATACTAATTTAAAAATTCATACTTTTTTATTGTAAATGATTTCTTCTTCTAGAGAAGGCTGGTCACAACAATTCAGTTCCCCTAACTTCACACTTAAGTGCCGGGATCCACAGGTATTCACTGCCATGCCCTAACTACAAGTGATTACGAAATCTTAAAACATATTACTGACATTTTCCTAGTATGAATTTCCTGATAATAATGCTCATTCTTTCTATATAGCAGAAAGAACTGACAAGCAGAGGGGAACATGTCCTCATGTTCGGGCTCACTGAACATAAAATGTGGGTAGTCAGTCGGAATCCATTTCAGAGGCAAATTTTGCAGGCTCTATGAATTTCTGAGATCATTACTTTTCTGAATTTACATCACTGCTCCTCCATTTCTGATAAATAGGGAAACTGTCACATACTCATGGATTTGTGGTGAAGTTTATGTCAGGAAATGCATATCAATCTTGTAACATGGGCGATTTCAGTAAGCAAGCACTTTACAGGTGATATTATAAAAGATGATACTACAGTTATAAAGTCATAAATCATAAGTATTATCATACCTAAAATTAACAACTCCTATAAACCATGTCAAGGGGTTCCAGCAAGGATTCTTATATTAACAGGAATAGTTAGAATGAGAAAGGCCATGGAGTTCCACCCTCAAAATGCCATGAATCAGAAATATAAGCATGTCTCACTCATGACAGTAAAGCATGAGCATTTAAAACTCTACCTTTAGAGGATATAATTTTATTACTTATAAAATTTTGTGATAATATTTCATAGTTCTGCCATACAGTACTATACAATTTTTTGTCCATTTTATTTATTTCAACTATTTTATATTTATTGACAATAACCTAACTATAATCATTATCACTAATGATGATGGTTTTACATGGAATTGCTTCCTTCAATCTTTCAAAAACAGCGAGCCTTCATCAATCACCATTTGAAAAATTTGTAGAAGGCTGTGTAACACATGAAAAATGTCATTAACATAGCATAAATATCAACTCAGTCTTGAATAGAGTCATATGAGGTAGCTTCGATTATTTCATCTCCATTTTACAGACTGAAAAACTGAAGTTCAAAATCCTTAGAAGTCACATGATCAATCATTGGTGGCAACCAATGTGGCTTTAAGATCCATGGCCTCAAGTGCATTTGGGCCACGTTCCCAAACAACAGCAATGCAAGACTGTGTCTACTCTGAGTTCCTAGCCAGTGGGCCATAACACCACACATCTATTAAAATTTTCTCTCAAGGGAGAAATGAAAGTTTCAAAGTGTACGGAGAATCTGTTTGGATCTCATGACATACCAACAGGTACTAGCAGGTAAGCTGCACTCCTTCCTCATAACTCTACACAAATGCAATGGAATATTATTCAAATATAAATGAGGAGAAAGCCTGTCATTTGATACAAAGTGTAGAACAAGAAGGTAAGAAATGTAATCTTTCTTGCATTATAGATATAAAAAGGGAAGGGGGAGGCTGATCTCAGAGAACTAGAGTGTAGTCATACATTCGTGGCAGGGAAGGTTTTGGGAATTATTGTTCAGAGACACAAAATTTGTTTTTAATAGGAGAAACAAGCTTAGGAGACCTAAGGTTCAGTCCAAGATGGTGACTTCATGTGATAATAAATTGCATGCAAATTCTATAGAGGGAGTATGAAGTGTGCTCTTGACACAAAGGGTAACTCTGTGCATGAAGGCATGTCAGTTAGCTATACTTAATCATTTCGTATGCAAAATGATGATCTACATGGTAATTGCATTAATTTTATGTATTAATTTTTTAAAATTTAGGAATTACCACCAAAGGAATTATCTGGTCTTATAAGATAAATTCAGCAGCAATATAGAGTAAAAATAGGTTACTTTAGTAACTATATAGAAGCATGTATATATTTTCAGATATAATCTATAATTATGTGTTTGATGAATACAGTTTAGAATGCATGCCCCAAATACAAAATTGCAATAGGATTATCTTGAATTTTAATCAAGAGTAAGAGTACTGAATCACACTGGCTGTGGTAACACACACCACTAATCCTAGCCTGGTCTGCAGAGTGAATTTCAGGACAGCCAGGAATACACAGAGACACTCTGTCTTGGGGAAAAAAAAAAGAAAAAAGAAAGGTGGAATAAATTATTGTATTTTCAAATGGAATCCACCAAACTTTCATTTGCTTAAATGAAAATTTCATTTGTTTATCATAGTAAACAAATAAAATAAGACTGCGCCACTTGCAGACATTAGCTGGATGAATATGTAAGTGTAGCTATTCATTTTCATTGACAAACAATATTTGATTTAGAAATGACTGATGTCAAAAACCAAATTAGAAAATGATTGATGTCTTTGAAAAACTATTTGAAATGCACACACGTGCTGCATTTGATATATTTAAAGCTGCCTGCTTTTCTTACATCACTGAAATGCGGATTGTGACTGAGGCATCTTCATTTCTGATTAGCCAGTTGCAGACTTTGGAATGAGAAACACCTGACTCTCCTGACCCAGGTACAAAGGCTTAAATGTACACTTACTGGAGTCTGAAAAGGAGTAATATCAGGGCTGTCACATGCTCCCTCCCCCCAATCAAATTTAACAAATGTAACAATTAAAAATTTTTCTTAGTGAGTATATAGGAACTTGGAAAAATTGGGTTCTTTCAAGGTAAAAAAAAAATAAACAATTACAATTCTTGGCTTTCGTTTTTAAAGCCATATATCCAGTACATTAATAAATACTTTACTGCAGTCTTGACTCTGTGATAATTATATGAAGTCTTGCTTCCTGTTCTTAAAATATCTCACATCATTTAAATCTGACAACTTTCCAAAAGGATGGGACCAAAGGAGACATTATTCTTCCTTTGGTAAGGTCTTTACTAATCAGACAGTGAACTAAATTAGGCTCACACTAGTGACTGACAGAGGCTGACAGTGAACTAAATTAGGCTTGTACTAGTGACTGATCGATGAGGCAGGTCACAGCACAAGAGAAACTAGCTTCTTTGATAACTGTATAGTCACATGTACATATTTTTAGATATAATATATAATTGCATCTGATATATATAGTTTAGAATGCATACCCCAAATACAAAACTGCAAAATACAAATATATGACTTATATAATTATTTTCATCTACAAACTTGTACTTAGCAGTAGGAATTTAGTATAACATTTACTTTGTGAATGCTATACCTTCTAAAAACATTTAGTGACTTACACTATACCAGAGTGCAGAACATATATATCCATTATGGTTGTTATTACTTTAAACTCTATTAACAGTTGAAGGAAATGAGTCTGGGAAAATTTAAGTGACTTGTTTAAAGTCATGAGCTGGTGAATGGCACAGCTGGGAATTCAGTACACATGTGTACGCTCTTGGGGCCAACTTATCATTATGATATACTTTATCCCATACTTTATCCCAAACATGACAATAAAAAATTGAGTGCCTTAAGTCTGCGAATTATTTTAGGAGACAGCATGCACCAATAGCAGTCCCTAAGTTGCCAGTCATAACAGAGAAGTACGACGACAAACTAACCATGAGAAATGTATGCCACCCCATCCTATCCTGCCTTTCACTGGATGGAAGTTAATGTTTGAAGGCCTCAGCTTCTGAGAGAATAAGGCCTGACATATGGGAAGGTTTCTGCAGACTAAGTGTTTGCGCCAAATTCCAGTCTGTAGCTTCAAAGAGAAACGTTCTCAAATGCCCATTTAACTTGATGTCACACGTCTAAATGTGAAGATGTGTGAACGCAGGCCCACAGAGGGCAACTCACCTGTAAATGAACGGAGCCACCGTGGCAGTGTTAGGATGACTATGTTGCTGCTGCTGAGGGAGCTGGACGGCCCCATTGCCTGGGCTCTGTCCACTGCTGTGTGCTCCCTGCATAACACAGGAACTGGAGGGAGATGCGTGGCCAGCTTCCCTCCCCTCCAAAGGAGCAGAGAGGCTGGGCGTGCTTGCTTTCTCTGTAGTGATGCCCTTTGGGAAGGCCTGAGAAGAGCTTCCCTTGCTAGTCCTGAATTTCTCAGACTCTTTGCTTGCTGCACTGCCGGGTGAGATGGTTTGCTTTGGCGTGGGCACCTTTGAGCCTGGCTTTGGAATTCCACTGGACGATGGAATTAAGCTTTCTTTCTTGGCTGCTGCGGTCTTGCTGCCCTTTGGGATCAAGCTTGCGATTTTAGAGGTCTTTTTCGGTGCTGCCTCCGTCACCTGATCCTTCTCGTCTTTGCCCGGCTTCTCAGCACAGGCTTTATTCTTGTCCCTGTTCTTTTCCTCCTTGTCTTTTGGCTGCAGCAAAGACTTTTTATTGCTGAAATTTTTGCTTCCTGCTTTTGGAGGGGTTAATTTAGGTGACACTTTGGGACTGCTGTTTGTTGAGCCACCGCTGTTCAGACCACTGTTAAAACCTTCCATTTCTCCTGATTCCGAAAAGGCATCGTCTTCTTTCCCACCATCATTAGGTCCGGAACTGGGAGCCTGAGGGGGGCGTAATGCTGTCCGGGCATTAACCAGCTTGAATTTTTCAAGCATAGATTTCTGTCCCGAAGGAGCACTTTTGACCCCTTCTGTGACAGGAGGCTTCAGTCTGTCTGAAGATGGTGTGGGAGACGTGGCTGGGCTTGGCTGCTTCACTGTCAGCATGGTGGAGGTGGCACTGTGCTTAACATTCATGGACTTACTGCGCCAGGGCTTGCTGGTGCTTGGGGAAGGGATGGCCGAGGCTGGGGGTTGCCCGGAAGTACTGGGAGGTTGTGTGTTTCCATTTATACCTGAAGATGGTTGGGGTCCTTTGGGGGAATCTGTACATGAATAAGAAAATAAATAGAAAGATTAATTTCCCTTAGTCATTTATATATCACCATTGTACGTTTGTTTTTATTTTCCTTCAAAAAATAGGTATCTCTGTGCCTCTGTGTGGGTATGTGCATGTGAGTACAAGTACCAGCGAAGGCCAGAAGAAGGAGTCAGATTCCCTGTACTGGAGTTGCTGGTGGTTGTGAACCAGCCAATATGTGTACTGGGATTCATATCTTCTGCAAAAGCGTCTTCTGTTCTTGGCCAATGAGCCTTCTCTCCAATCCCACGTATTTCCTAATCACATACATATTTCTTCTGAACTGAAAATGACATATTAAACAGCATTAATTATTTTTGTGTTATGATTTTCACTCTTTATATTTTGGTTACCATTTGGAAGGGATCAATTTAGGGAGAAAACAAAACATGTATGCAAGTTACTCTTACCAAATGAAATTTATCAGCTCTCAGTATTTATATGTCCGAAGATAATATCCATCTACTAAGAAACTCTTTTGTTGTCCAGCTCATTCTAATAAGTGAATGTTCTGTGTTGCTTATGAAATGGAGATTTTTTTTTCTGAGTTGCAACAATATTATCTTCTTGTTATCTGATTAAATATGATTGATGGTGTAGCCATTTAATTAACTGTATTTATTTACATAAACTAACCACTAAAGTCATATTTTGTGGTGTGTGTGTGTGTGTGTATCTGTGTGTCTTTGTGTGCATGTGCGTATATGCACACATAAAGATAACTTTTGGAGTTGCTTTCTCACCTAATTTGTTCTGAGACAGGATCGTCATGTCTTTGCTTCTTCATGGTCAGCCAGGCTGAGCTGTTAGGTGGTTTTTCTGTCTCCAACTCCCTTCTACCTTTCTTCTAGATGTAGAAATTCTAGGATTACAGATGTATATGCTACTGCATTTGGCATTCTGCGTGGGTTCCAGTATCTAATTCAGGTCTTTGGAATTGCATTGCCAGTACCTTTATATACTGAAATACCTCCCCAGATCCAAACTCTATTTCTGTTTTTATTCACGATAATCCTCAGACAAGGGTGTCTATCATCCTCCTCACTTTACAGGCTCCCCAAAGACCTTCTATTATCTGTCTCTCAGCATAAATTTACATGTTTACTGATCTTATGAAATTACTGTCATACTATTCTGCTTTTTTTCTGGGAATATTAATCAATACAATTTAATTCCTTCTATCTACAGAACCTAGTCTAATCATATCATCTGCTAGTATTTACTGAGTGGCTTCTGGATTTAAGGCACTCTTAGTAGAATCATGTTAGAGCAAAGAAAGGGGACATAAGGCAAATGCCACTGTATGGTGACATATGTCAAACATCAGAAGAGCAGGGTATGTGAAGTAATGGTAGAGATAATGGGAGTTACCTGATCTTACACGGAGTTGCCCAATAAAGCCAGGACAGACAACATGAGTGCTCAAGGCAAGAGGGGTATTCATGAAACAATTAAGGAAGTATACATTTTTTTCTACTTACTTCCATTTATAAAGACATATACATATATTAGAAAACAAATTTGGTGGGAAATACAATCACTCAAAAATCCAAGCATGTTCTGGAAATACAGCTTGGAGGACCATGATGATATATCACCCTGACTTCATCAAACTCTGTCACATTGCCATCAAAAAATATTTCTGGCATTTCCAATTCTACAAGGAAAATAACGGTAACATTTCTAAACAGCCATATTTAAGTCTACTGAAGAGTTGTTAATTTTACTATTTGACAACAGCCCTATGAGGTAGGAAGAGCTTTCATTTCTATTTCAGCATCCTAGGTGAATCTAAGTAACTCAGTCAATAGTTTACCACAAACAAGAGCTCCTGCACTATGTGACTCTGTTTCTTTATTTGAGTGACTTATGTTTACAGCTCATTGGACCTCATAGTTTAATGGGATCCATTGCTATCTGGGCATCTTAGTGCATGTGTACTGTGATTCAACAGGTCTTTCATAGGATCCGATAGTCTGCATATCTAACAAGCTTCTGAATATTATAATTACCCCAGGTCACAGACCATGTTTGGAGTAGATAGGGTTGAATTAATTCATTTCCCCACTTCCTATTATGATGACATCTATGATGGCTAAATTAAGCAATGCCTTCTAATTACACAGTGTTAATATTTTTGGTTTCATTGAAGTCTGAGAACCTTATTCAGATCTAAGCTCATGTGGGTACTACGATGTTTATGGCAGAGAATCAATAAGAACAAATAAAGCACATCACAGTTTCTAGTCCATCTTCTCTTCATTTTAGCCAAGAAATTAGTTTGAGTCTACTGTATATTTGTTTACAAGTCAAAAGTGCCCTGGCTTTGAGGATGTGGAAATGATCGTAAGGATAAGAATGGGAAAGAGTTCAGGATGCCTTTGAAATGGTTGATAGACAAGAAAAGTAATGCTGTTCCTTTCTTAGGAAAAAAAAACAAGCTGAGGACATTAGCTAAGTAGACAATAGAGATCAAGTACAGAAGAGGAAATTGAACGCCACTACACCTCAGAATAAGACACGTGAGACTCTAGGTTATGACATCCCCACACAGCACAGTAATAGTCATGGCAACAGCTGTAAAATTGGCTTCAGCTGAGTGCACACATCTTAGACTCTTCGCAATGCTCAGCTCTCAGCCTGTCCCCAGGCTGTCTTCATATGGCAGCTGTAAGGAGCCTTGGGATTCTTTAAAAGGACAAACCACAGGTCGCTGAGTATCAGATAAATGCCCAAGTGAAGAAATCTCCTGAGACTCCTCACGGTAGAGTACAAAACAGCAGCAGCTGAAGTGGCAGTGTCTGTCCCTTCTACAGAGTCGGTCAAGTGGGAACCTTTGGTTCAGCCAATTACATATACAATAGTGAGCACCCTGCACCCAGTGGCGTGATTCTGAAGGTTAATAAGTTAGCTTCTAACTACAAATATATCTTGCTATAGGAAATCAAGACCATATAAAGTCCTTCAAACAGTCTGATTGTGCCGTGAATGTTTATGGCCTTTTTCAGTTTGTAGTGATTGATACTTCTTATCTCTGGTCCCTAAATGACAAACTTTTCTTTTAATCTTTCTTCTCTTGCATCTATATACCAATCATCACCAACTCTAACCACTAAGTAAGAGATCTCAACTTAGTACTCTAAATATTTTGTGAGATATTTTTGAACGTGCCCTTGCATTAAAACCCATAACAACCACTCATGCTACGGAAAATTCCTTTGCCAGAAAGAGAAAACTGAAGCTTCATAAAAAGAAAGTATATTGTTCTCAAAAGCACACACAGCAAGACTCAGGACAGCCCAAAACATTGGATCAGACTTATTCTTGTCTGATTCAGAGAGGAAGTAGTTACTTCTTTGTTCTGTACATTTTCTATAAACCCTGAAATTTTGATGGTCTTTCTCACGGGAAGCTAAATGAGTATTCATTCGAATCATGTTTGCTTTCTTTCCCACTGAGAAGAATTTGAATAGAAATAATATTAATGACTTTATCTAGTATACTACTCTACCCTGATAATTCACTTACACACACCCCTCATATATATTATGACATCATATACTAATTCATGGCTCCAAATGATCTAAACTTGACACATCATCATCTGCCTTCCTAAACCTGCACATAACAGCATCAACAATTCAGAAGCAACCCCAGTCTACTCTTAAACTCAATACATTAGAGTAAATACGGTCGTTACAATAGACACGGGAAGATTAGAGATACTGTCATTGCTGAACTTCAGTCATTTAGAGCCTCGAATCCATATTGTTGACTGCTATCGTCTTCATAAGAAACACAAAAAAATATCCTATATCTGTACATCTATTTTTCACTGCTAAAATTCTTACTCAGTTAAAAGAAAACAAACGTAAAACTAAGCAGCATATAAGGTGATATTGAAAATGATAGCAGCAGGAGTCTTTGGAAAGTGCTCTCTGTAGAACAGGCTAAGTCTCCATGATAATGCTAGCCTCAGATACAGGACACCCTAAGCACAGGGATCTTGTGGAAGAAAAGAATCAATGGAATTACGGGTTTGTGGTCATAAGATTGGTAATGATCAATACATAGAAGATCAATTTGTTTCACAGTAGCATCCCAGAAACATCTTAGTAAAAGGAGAAAGGTCTCAAAGCATGACCCGGGTATAAACATGTGTGTTGGCTTTATCGTGTCTCAGTACACTGCCTTACAAAGGCTTGTGAAATGTTCCAGCCACTGTTTCATAGCGACTCAACAGAAGCCCAGGATGCTATTACACAGACACTGTCCTCTCTGTGTACACTTGCCGGTACCACTTGCAAAGTCAGAGCTACATTGTGAAGGGTTGTGTTATTTGGGATGCTTCTATTGACTGACCTGCTATTCACTATTTGTAGTGATGAATGAGATCCCTCAGTACTTGTGCATGTGCATATAAACAGCAGTGGACTGGACTTCTTACTTCATATGTGCTCATAGCTGGGCTAACAGCTGAAAACTCAGATTTCAGAAATTATTATACTGATATATTTTATAGTAAACAGTAAAAAAAAAGAGCTATGGTAAACACAATGAAATTATTAGTAGTTTAAAATAATAATTAAAACATATACTTTGAGGCTAAAGGGATTGTTCAGCAGTTAAGAATACTTTCTGTTCTTGTAGACGACCCAGATTAGATTACCAGGAGCTACATAGCTGTTCAAAGCTATCTGTGATTCTATTTCTGGTGGTTCCAATGACTTCTGGCCTCCATAGGCATAAGTCATCCATGTGATATATGTATCCACATGTAGGCAAATTCTCATGTTCATAAAACAAAAACATATATATATATGCATACATATATATATATATTTGTAAAACAAAACTAGTTTGTTAATGTTTCTCTAATGTAAAATATATGTATTATATAGGAGAGATAAAACAGTTTAGTTTCTTATTATTCATTTTACAAGAATTGGGAGAAAATAAAAAATAAGCAAAAATGTCTTTAAGAGGAATGTCTTATGCTTAGCTGACAATAGGTATCTGAATTTCAATGGAAAACTAATGCAAAACTCAGGGTAACTGTAATGGCTTACAGCATTGAGTCAATGTGTTACTAGATCTTTGGTATCAATCCTACTAGTTTCTGGTTGGGTGTAAATAACCACCAGAAGGTACCACACTAAAAGACGCTTGATGCTGTCCTCTTTAGTAAATGTTTAGTGTATGAACCACCGGGGAGAAACAGTGAGAAGGTTCTGGCATTCCCTCTGGTACTGCAACAAATCTCTTAGCAACATAGAAACATGGAAAATCTCCTCTCTAAGGAGCTGTGCCCAGCGACCTCGGTTTACAGCTCAGAACTCAGACATGTACCTCACAACTGGGCCACACACAAAACAGAGGAAATTGATATTTCCAATAACTGAGCTATTTAGTATTCCCTCTCAAATGCGTTGCACAGATTTTGTAAAACAAAAAACTAGTTTGTTAACATTTCTCTAAACACATAAAGAGTATGCCCAAATGTGTCACCACGTGGTTCTCGCCAGATCTAACTCCCAGTGATTAGGTATGTGGTTGTCTTCAGAGGATGCATTTGTCTACAGCGCTCTTTCAGAGGACACAGGCTCAGATAAGTGCTGATATCATCCGTGTTATACATTGTTAGCTTTTGAATGGCAGATGATCAGAAGAAGAGAGTGAAGCATTCTGGAAAGCTTTACAAAATACACTTTCTTCATGTCACCATTTGTTCCGAGAAGTTTGTCCTGACCCTCCATTTGAATAGGGAGTGCAGTAGTGGCACTGGATTCTACCATAACATTTCTACCACAGCCATCTCTGCAAGTAATACCTTATGGCAAGGTGAGCTTATATTTTAACTCATGTGTTGAAGTGAGCATACTTTTGGTGGAATGCTTTAGTAATAGAATTCTGTGAGATATTGAAGTGAGGTTTGTGTTTCTCTACTGTTTCCATTAAGTGTCACACTATTTGGAATTCCGCCTGTATCCATCCACTTGTATCCATCCACCTCCAGTCATATCAATGAACTGTGTCATACTTTGAATAAATAAATCTTTATTGTACACAATACATTCTAGAGATTTCTCAGATTATTTCGTTAATTCTTCAAACAAAAAAATCATTTTTTTATTTTGATATTTTTTTTGTTTGAAGTATTAGAAGTCAACTATAAGTTTCAGTTACACCAGGCTCTTTTACTAAGCTATATCCTTGGAAGTGAAAATAGATCTTCTTAAACATTCATAAAAATGTGTATGGAATCCCATGTCTCAAGTTACCTGTCTCAAGTTACAATTTCTTTAGATTAGTAGAATTGATTTCTTTAGGTACTAAATGAAACATTTTAAAGTATTAAATGTAAATGTTTCAATTTCTAAGAGCTAAAAAGAAATAACCATCTTACTTATTTATAACATTTAAATAATATATCCTAAATTCTTTCATTATAAAATTGTACCATTATTAAATAATGTATAGTTTTTATCCTTCTTGGACACACACAACACCAATTTATTAGCTGATGGACTATTCTTTATAAAAATATTTTTAAAGGTCCTGCTTGTCTGTTGTCTGTTGGTGGTCTGTTCATTTCTGAAGAGGAAATGAAGGGAGATTAGATCTGGGAGAGAGGGGATATGAGGGAGAAAGGGGAGGAGTGAAGGATGGGAAACAATAGTTTGGAAGCATAGTGTGAGAGAAGAATCTATTTTCAATAAAAAAAATAAAAATAAGAATAATTTAAAACATTTATAAGTCTTTTAATATGGTAGTTTGAATGAAAATGATCCCCAAGGCTCATACATTTGAATGCTGGGTACTCAGCAGGAGGAACTGTTTGGGAAGGATTAGAAGGTGTGGCCTGGTTAGAAGAGGCATGTCACTGGGGTAGGTTTTGAGGTTTCAAAAGCCCATGGCATTCAGTTAGCCTTTCCTGCCCTAGGTCTGCCTACTGGTTGTTGTCTCAATTTGTGAGTTTTAAGCTATTGCTTCTACACCATAGCTGCCTGTCTGCTGCTGCCATTCTCCTTGCCATGATGGATTTGGACTCTAACCTTGTAAAACTTTAAGTTCTCAGTAAACTCTTTCTTCTATACATTGCCTTGGTCATGGTATCCACGGCAGCAGAAAGGTAACTAAGACATGTAAACACTACGAAGTCCTAATGGCAAAGCACTGAATCCAAACATCCTAATTTAAAGTTTATAGCACTTATTTGGAGACAGGGTGTGTTAAAATTTATTCCAATGTAATATTTACAATTTTCTGTTCTTGCATTTTAAGATATTTTATATTAGAAATATAAAATAGTGCAAGATAATTATAAAATGGCATTGGATCCCATGACGTAAATAACTCAAATAGCAAGGTCATTGTACAAGTCAGATTCCAGATGCTTGTATTGTATCATCTGAGCCTATTTAAACTTATTGGCAATATATAGATACTTAGTGTCCACATTTTATGTGTAATAAATGTCTACAAATCTGTAAAATGATCCGTAAAATGTAGCTTCCATATTTCACGATTCAGGTGATGGCTACACATCCTTTTCCCATAACCTTCTAAGCCAAAGGGGAATTTGATACATTTGTGCTTCAAAATGTTTTGAAATTTTCAGTTATCTTTATTTAAAATTACAAGTGAATGTACTACATTCTTACATCTTTTGCTTTCTCAATTAAGCAAGCTAGGTCACATACTGTGTTGTGTCTGTCGCCATCTTGTGGTGATGAGAAATATTGCTACACACTAGTGTTAAATGTTGAATATTCTTAGAAGTAGATGGGTTTTGGAGTTTTACTTCAAGATACTAGAAATAAAGACTTTGAAATTGCAGAAATAAAGACACTTCATACGTATGTTTTTCAAAAGTTTTAGACCACTTCTCAACATCTTTTCTAGTACTAATTATGTATGTGTATTGAAACTATTATAGTATTTACATAGTATCACATAAATACACACACATACACATATGCACACATATGTGTATTTATTCGCCATATAATATTAGCACCATATAATATTATTCATCATACTTTAACACGAATGTTTTAAATAAATAGTTGTAGTCCCTTCAGTACACCTCTGTTTTTAAGCTGCCTCTAGAAACTATATATAATATATTTAAAAAACTAGCTTGAACTTATAGAACCATAGATATGTATAATTTTATTCTAAGTTCAAAAATGAGGGAAAATGTTTATTTCCATCTGAAGTGTCCATTTCCTACTTCCTTTCTTACCCAAATAGTAAAACCTTTAGTAATATACTTTCATTTTAATAAGGGGAAAAACAATGTTCAAAATTGCCGAGTCTGTAAAAGAAGAGTAATTCAACTTGGGTTTTTGAAAAGTAGCTGTATGTGTGGTATAAAGTATCATACAAAAATCAAATCTCTTTTGGGTTGATCCCTACAGAGAATGTTGTATTTTTCCTTGTTTCAGAGTGTTCATCTGAATCATGTAAGGGTTAAGATAGCAAATGAAGAATGTGAAAAGCAGTTTGATTTCAGAATATTCTGAAAGCTAATTGGGCTCACTGCTATGCCAGCAGTAACTTTGTGATTCAACTTTTGAACTTGCTAAGTCATTATGAATCATTGAACGCTCAGTCACTTGTCTACAAAAGGAGACTTTATTTCTTAATTTTAAAGCCTTACACTTCAAAATATATACCATATTTCCTTGTCCCTCCTCACCACTGGGCTTAAAAGTGGCCGGTATTTCAGGGATTTGCTACTTTGCTTTCTAGGGATTATAATCTTCTAAAATTTGCCTCAGTCAAGAGGAAATACTGTCACAGAAAGCATCTCGCTCAAGATTGTACTTCTCCATGTATGTCTGAATAAGAGAACCCTGTCTATGTGCATAACAAGTGGTGATCATCTAACCTACACAAAATAGCTCATGCTTGGTTTAATTATTAAAATTAAACTTTTTAATAGTTTTACTGACTAAAGACAGAAGTCACTTCTTAATTTCACATACTCTCCTATATATAGGGTACTATGAACAGAAATGGTAAGCCTTACTGATTTACAAACACTGTTCTAGCAGCTGCAGTTATTTACAAAGCATAGCTTCTTGGCTTCCCCAGGATTTGGCTATAACCTGCACATCCATTCTACTGGTCCCTGATCCAAAAGAGAGTACTCTAAGCCAGTGTCTTTTAAAATGTAAGTTTTGCATATCTTATAGAACTTTGTGACAACAATCTACCATTCATGTCTTTTTCACTCATTCATTTTTGTGTTTTTATATTTCTATTAAGTATTTTTTTTAAGAAAACATAGATAGGGATAATTTTATGCTTAGGGAAAGCTGAGGTTGTAATATTTCCAATGACTGCTTCTTTCAAAAACAGATGTTGATCAGAAACATATATCCGTGATTTGTAGTTCTTATTGTTTTGAAACATGGACACGCTCCACCATCTTGCTTAGTTGGGGACTAACTGTGCAGCCCACACTGGCCTCAAACATGGCAGCAGCCCTCCTACCTTACCCTCCTGGTACAGAGATGGCAGGTATCGCTACCATAGCCTGATCATTGTGGCTCATTTTTGGATGAATCCACCCTAACCACTTACATTTTGTCACGAATGTTAACTGACGTAAGGACTCAAGTCAATTCGAGATAGCATTTTGATTTTAGGATGAAAATTTGTAAAACATGAAAGACATAAGAAAATGCTATTTATATGCATCTGGGGATAACTAATTTTTGTGAAACAGATTTTACACTCGGCTCTATAATTAACAATCTATTTTAAAGTATAGAGTTCATTCGCTTAAAACATTCTGCAGAATGGAAAGGTCCAGAAGGAAACCGGAATTCACGATGGTGGGGATTGAAAAACTTCTCTGATAACATTCCGGTCCCCAGGCTGTTCCACGGTTCATCTATTGAAATCAGTGTGCCAATTCACCAAACATGCATTAGACTCGGGGCTGGATGATGCGACAGATATACACTTACCTTTTTCATTTCCATTTGCATAATTTGGAGGCTTGTTTTTGTCAATGCTGTTAAAGCTCTGACTTCTCCTGTTTAGATTGGAGGCGCCCTGAGCCTTGTTGCTGCTGCTCGCAGCTGGCACCCTAGAGGGCCCGGGAAGCCTGAAATAGCATGAGAAACATTACATCATTAGTGTATACTTCAGAAGTTAAGGCGAAGAGATGTGTGGGAGGGTAGCCACAATACAGGATCAATATGACGTACTTAACAGCAAATGATAGTTTGAGTGACACAAACAGCTGGACACAAAGTAAGAGACTGTCAGAAAAAAAATCCAGTCATGCTTCTTAATAAGAATGTCCTCAAAATAGGAAAAAATAAAAAAAGTGGCCTTTAACTATAAAAAAAAAAAACCTTACTTAAGTGAATAGAGTTGAAATTAAAAACACCATAAAATTATATGACAAGGAAAAACAATAATATTTAACCTTATAAAGTTTCAATAATATTGTTTAGCTATATGCAGTTGCTTAAATTTTCCTTTCAGTGTATGGAACATATTTTTTCATCTAACATAAGTTTTCCAGAGACTTAAGAACACATTATTGAACAAAAGTCAAACAACAATTAATTGATTGACTAACTAAGCTACTAAGTTATGTTAAAACTTGATGCCATAAACCAGGTCATGATTATCTTATATATAGCTGGGCTGTCTCACAAATATCTTCCATTCTTAGGTCAAAAAGAGGACTGAGATTTTTCACTGGTGGCCACCTTGTCCCATAGGACAGGAACAGGATGCTAGCCTCCGAGGAAGAAAATTACTGTTAGTAGAATGACAGTTGAAATATACCTAGAGTAAAGGCAGTTTTTCCACAGTGTGTGTATGCAGAACAAGTCGTGTGACAATTACCCAATTTCTCTTATCAACAGAGTAGCTTGAGGCTTGAAACCTGACACTATTTTATTAGTACTACCATTAAGTTTCAGTTTGGCTCAGGTTACATTTTAATTTTTTTTCCTTTAAAATTTCATTTGTCAATTATTTCGTGAACTGTACCTATTTTTTCAGTTTACATTACTATTGTGTCAAGCCACAGAAAGTAAAACCTAGAGCTTTTGACATGTGTGCTATGAAGAGTGAAGGTACAGTGGGCATGTGCTGCCACCATGTGAATGAGACTGTACACTGCTCTGAAAAATTCCTATCTGAACAGAAAGATGAATTCATCCAAAACCTAAGAAATACAGTGCAGATCTTTCCACAGATTTTTTTAATGAAAATTTTAAAATAGTTTTTTTGTCTATGTTTTATGTTCAAATTGCCAGTCTATTTAACACGATTGGTTTCAACAAGTCTCCTCTGTACTACCTGACTTGAGAAGGCAAACCCTGAAAACAAAAGTATCTTTTATAACAGTAGAATCACACAATGCAATGAGCTTCAGGAAAATACAAGTAATAAATGGACTGATGTTACAGACAATTAAGAGTTTCTTTTCTTAATATACTGTAGAGAATAAACACATATGGCTAATAAATAGTCTCTTCAGCTATTTGGCTGGCTAGAGGTTGTCATGCACAAGATTAGAATCTTTTCCAAATGGATCCAGCTCTTACTTTTTTTTTCTCAAAGAGCTCAACAAGGGGTTCTAACTCCAACATCATAACCACAGACACTAGGAATTTACAGTACCAGTGACTACTCCCCACAGAAAGCAGTCAAGTAATTAATTGGACCAAATGTCCCAATCCCAATAAATATGAGAGCAATTTCTGTAGACATAACCATAGACTTTGAAATTCATTCCAAACTCATGTGTAAACAGTTTGTCCTCAAACTTGCCCCATTTGCAATGAAACTTGACCCACTTCTAGAAAGCAATTAAGATGCATTTTAATCTTTCCTGTGACCCAGGAAGCTAAGTGATCTTCAGTCTTCAGAAGAACAAATTAAAACAAATTAAAAGATACATTTGCTCTTCTCATTACCCTAATTGGCCAGGCAGCCAGAGCCTCCAGATCATTCATCAAAGCAATAAAAAGGGAAATGAGATGAAGGGAGGAAGAGAGAGAGAGAGAGAGAGAGAGAGAGAGAGAGAGAGAGAGAGAGAGAATGTGACAGAGAAAAGCTCTATTAGAACAAAGGACATAGAATGATAGAATGTGTCTTATATCTCCTATATGTATAGGAGTCATAAGGGTGCTCATTGTTCACAGCACGTCACTGTGCTTAAGTAAAGTAATTTATGCCATTTATTGTTATTTTAAACATTATTCTCTCCAGAATAAGTTTTTACTGTTGTGGAAATTCATATAAAAAAACAAGGCCAGGTTTAGACACTCATGAAATAAAGGTACCAGAAGCCATTATGAGGAAGCATAGGGCAGCCTGATTCATGACAGAAGCAGTGCTAACGTTCTGACTCTCCACAGCTCCCCAGGGAATGTGAACCTACACAGCAGCACATAGAGTGGGCAGACCATTGTGTTGGATCCACCCAGCAGGTTTGAACTACCATCATCCCTTTCTATCAGTAACATGAACAACAAAAATACACTTCAAATATTTTATATATCATTTGTGAATATCTTTAAATGCATATGTTATAAAAGCAGAAATTTAGGTTATGATAAATAGACTACCATCCTAAGTTAATGTCTCCATCCATGCCCAGTTCAAAAGTTGGTAAATATTGTGTTGTGAGACTTTCAGATCCTGAGAACTTGAAAAAGATCAGAGGTCTTGCAAGGTCCTTGTTCCTCACTTGCTCTAAGCCTAGGACACAGCCTTTGCCCACCATATCACTGTGTATTACTAATTATCAATAATTATGCCATTTATTGTTATTTTAAACATTATTCTCTCCAGAATAAGTTTTTACTGTTGTGGAAATTCATATAAAAAAACAAGGCCAGGTTAAGACACTCATGAAATAAAGGTATCAGAAGCCATTATGAGGGAGCATAGGGCAGCCTGATTCATGACAGAAGCAGTGCTAACGTTCTGACTCTCCACAGCTCCCCAGGGAATGTGATGAGGCAAAAGCCAGACATCTAGCCCAACTAACCGCCTAATACACTCACCCCACAGTCTCCATCTGGAAATCCATTTGGAAGCACTGAGTGCTCTAAACTTAGTACTCTCAGAAGTATGTCATGTTTACAAAATTTAGAGTGATTGGACAAGTATCACTGGCATTCACGTGAATATGACTAACAAACAATAGATTAGAGACATGAACTGACCTAGTAGGCTTTTTCTGACTGGTTGCAATTCCACTGTGTTTAGACTGAGCTGCATATCTGGCTGTCAGACTGTATGAGGAGAAACAGAGAAATTGAATTAAAGGAATCCGTTGAACATGGGAAGAAAGTACAACAAACTTACAACAAAGTCATGAGCTAATGAAATGCAATTGGAACACACAGAAACATATATGAAGAACAGATTAATCAGGGAATTATGGTAATGCAACACATACACCATGAGTTTCACTTATGAATGCCCTGTGAATGCAGCACAGCTCTCTTGACAAAGCGTCTCATTGCTGATGTTAAAGTTATGCTGAGAAATATTAGACATTATAAATACTTAATAATGTTATTTTATATTATAGAACCTTAACCTTGGACTGTTAAAACTTAAAAAAAAAACTAAAATTTCATTTACAGGCTAAAATTCCCTTTTCCAGAATAGTTAAAGGAAGAGATGATGTGATGAAATCTCTAATTTGCTCTTCTGAAGCAAATATTTTGAAAAGCAATTCATTAAAAACTGAGTTCATGACCCATACATTATTGTTAATACCTAATAGCACATAATTTTTACAAGAAGTTTATAATACAATATTTTTATTGAACGAAAGCTGTGTACAAAAGTTTAATATTGAATAGAATTAATTTCTGACAAAAAGGAAAACCTTAAAGTTTGTTTTTTGTTGTTGTTGTTGTTTTTTGTTTGTTTGTTTTTCGAGACAGGGTTTCTCTGTGTAGCCCTGGCTGTCCTGGAACTCACTCTGTAGACCAGGCTGGCCTCGAACTCAGAAATCCGCCTGCCTCTGCCTCCCAAGTGCTGGGATTAAAGGCGTGCGCCACCACCGCCCGGCAAAATGTGTAGCCCAGGCTGGCCTCGAACTCGTGATCCTCCTGCCTCTGCCTCCTTCAGCAAATCCTACCGGTGTGTGCCACCACTACCAGCCTTAAAGTTTGATAATGACTAAACATTTTTAATCATATTTAACTATTTAAGAGAGAGAGTGTGTGTGTGTGTGTGTGTGTGTGTTTTACCAGTTCTTTTATGTCATACAGCACATGTGATATCAGAGAATAATTCTGGGATTGGCTTTTTTTTGTCACCTTGTAAACCTGGGATTTGAATTTAGGAGGTTTTCCAATCTGTACACTAGTGACTATATCCACTGATACATTCCACTATCCCCATAGGCACAAGGATTTGAACTTAGAAATTCTTCCAATCTGAATACTAGTGCCTATATACACTGATGCACCACAGTAGTCCCACAGTCATTTTTTTTTAAAAAAAATATTTCCCTCAAATAAATGTAAGGCATGATTATTTAAACCAAGTTTGAAGAGTAACACTTGATCTGCAAAACACAAATTTGTACCTTAAATTGATGTCTATGTTGCTAAAGTTGAAGACATACTGTTTAGAAGAAAAGACTTAGACTCTATAGATCCAACTGCCTGTTGGTATGCCCATTGTAGCTAAGGGTAGATGCCTTCATGGAAAATAAGTTCCCAGGGAAATTACTGTATCTCTATGTAACCATATGTAGAATACTTGAACAGTCTTTCGAAGTTGCAAGGATCTTGGAATAGCATAGAGGTGCTACCATCAGTATGAAGGGTCATTGGAACCTTATTGCAATTGATCAACTTGCTCTGTTGCTAAGCAAAGAAGATATAGGCAAGAGAAACGCTTCTTCTGGTAGTATGCTTTGTTCTCTGTCTGCACCCACCTGCATTGTGAATGTGCATGGCCTTATTGCAGTCTGAAGTAAAGGGAACACATTCGCATCTGGAAGGTGTTTTCATGGTGATAGAGAACATGTTTTTCACATCCCATGTTTTATACATTGCTATTTATGTACAAAACAATCTGTATTTTAACTATACCATGAACTGAGACAAGTGCTAAGCTACTAGGGTGTCAACAAAATCATAGAATAAATGTTAAAGAAAAAGCCGTTTCAATATAAATCAGGTAGAAATTAAATAAATAAATAAAATCTCAAAAGCAAGTTGAAGAAATCTCTTGACCCCCAGGAAAAGGACCACCTACAATTTAGAGACTTGTTCTTATACTTCCTGTACTGAACATAGACAAGATTAGTGAACGTGATAACAAAACAGCAGGCTTTCCAGTAACTAAAAGCTAGCTCATCATTTCAATAAATTATGTTTAAAAAAATAACATGATTCTGGCCATTCTATTATAAAAAGGCAACAGCAAGTTCCGGCAATATTAAATGATTTTTGCCAAAGTCTGTTTGGCTTCATGGCTGTATTTCTGATTGACTGTGAAAGTATGTTTTAACATACTGACTAGTTTTGCAAAAATAACTCTTAATTCATTCAATTTCTTGATAATTGGCATCTTCCATTTATCTTTTGCCTTTGTTAAACAATTGCATGTACTGCTCCTCTTTTGTTCTGCTTGGTTTTCTGAGCCACGGTCACTCTATATAGTTCATGGAGGCCTGGTACATGGTGTTGTAGCTCAGACTGGCCTCTAAGCCATGAGCCTCCTCTGTCAGTGTCCTAAAGGCTGGGGTTATAAGTAAGCCCTATTGAGAAGATGTGGGAGACTATTATCATGGACATTGCTGGGGTTCTGTTCATTGCACGACTTTCTAATATCTTGGTATCTACTGTGTTCTCTATTTGTTACATCTTTTCCCGTCACAGCTACCTGACCCATACACCAACACTCTTGTCAACTTCTCTTATTTTTATTCCATATCTTCCCCTCAACTCTTAACGGCATGATCTGCTCAACTCAGAATATGGCCTTCTTCCTCAAACAAGTCATCTCTTCACTTCTGATTAAGAGTCTATCTAGATTTCCTGCATTAACTTTGCATGGCAACATTTATATCAGGTATCTAAAAAACTTGCACAACGGCATCATCTTTAAGCTCACCCACCACAACAAACTCACAATTTGTCTTCATTCACCTCCAAAGCTCCAACATGTTTTCTCTATTACTCATTTATTTTATTCATAATATCGTTATTTATTCTGTGCGCTTATAAATGGCCTTTCCCTTTCCCACTAACTCCCTGAAGATGAGTCACTATGTAGTCATGCCGTTAGACTACCAACCAACCTGCCCTTAAGTTCTCCTTCAATCCTCATGTCTATTAAACTGCTTCATTCCCTCAGCGCTTTTATAACACACAGCTGACCAATCACATTGGCATCACCTGAGACTTATAAGAAACATACAATCTCAAGTC
The DNA here is from genome assembly GCF_004785775.1 of Grammomys surdaster. Taxonomy (NCBI): domain Eukaryota; kingdom Metazoa; phylum Chordata; class Mammalia; order Rodentia; family Muridae; genus Grammomys; species Grammomys surdaster. The sequence continues at coordinate 92,083 of NW_021621071.1, forward strand.
CCAACCCAGGCATCTTGAATCTGAACTCGTATTACAACAGGGCCCTCATTATTTTCTCTGTATAGTAAAACTTACTTCCACAGTGAATTATACGCTCATTTTAATCACTCTTCTACAAATAAACCCTATAAATACTTTGAGAAAAATGTACTCCTTAGCACTGAATAAATAAGACAGAAGCTTTCCATTAGTAAGTTTTTAAAGGGAAAAAATACACATAGCTACTGGGATAATAGTACTTAGTACTATGGCCTCTCATTAAAATAAGATTGCATCCATTCATTGACTAAAACAACATATGGATTATTTTAAAAGGTGCATAGTGACCACCAGCCATGTATCTATTCAACACCTGAAAGGTTTAATTTATTAAAGTTAGGATTAAATGGCAATAAATGGCACTTTACTTATAGAAATACATTCCCTAAAGCCATGCACGTTAACCTACAATTTCATCATAAAATGTATAGCTGGATATACAATGGAAATTACATTTATTTCAAGCTTATATATAGAAACACATAAATAAAAGTTAGGTGGGCAAAGAGTGATGTGTGAAATGTTTACTGTCAGTGTATAACCTAAAAGTCCAGGAGTAAAGCGTTAGTACATTGTTCATAACTCAGATGCTGGAGGTAGACCACTACGGCTGCCTCTTCAGTCACCTACTCTCTCTGCCTGGTACTCCATCTGTTAATGACCTGGATAAGTTTATGTACACAAAGTTTTTTATAAGAACTTAATTATACATAATTTAGAATGAGTGTCTAGGACAAATACGTCATATAATAACTGAAACCAAAATGTAACGGAATTCATACTCAAATTGAAGAATTCCAGGAGGATTCTGATGAATCCTGTAAAACATAATTTCTCAAACATGAGCCTGTCTCCAGATGCTTCATTATTTTCCCCAAACCACATCCTCTGGTTTTTTTTTTCTGCAGTCACTTGGATGTTACAGTATTCTTACTCAAGAGTTCATATGTATAGTACTTCCTGCTCAATGTCTGAGGCTTCAAATATGGTTCTTGGTCCCTAATGTGACCACCTTCCAACATTATAGGATATTATTTACTCTTACTAATACCTGAAGTCAGAACTATGATCCCCTAAAGGACCTTGATCTACAATGAATCTGCTTCAAGAGGTCCTAAGAACTATGACTTCCAAAGTCGACCCTGAATCTATTACATAATCTAATGGTGCCATAGTTTCAACACTATGTTTTGTTTTATGCTATAGAGATTAAATGAAAACATTTTGATATGTAGTAAAGTAAAACACATTTATAAAATAGTATATTTCAACAAGTTTCATATGCTTATAAAGATTTTGTGTTCCAAAATTCACAAATAGTTTAAAGGGCTAGGATAAAATACCTCAGAGGATAGGATGTCCCTTGGCAGAGCAATTTACTTTACATAGGTAGAAAAAAAGAAACCCTTTCTAGTGCAGAATAAAAAAAGAAGAATGTCTCTGTTAGATTTTCTTCTTCATTAATGTTTGTGACCTCCAAGTTCTGTGCTGAGTTGTCTGTTATTCTCTTTGTTTTCCACTCACTCCCTAAGTAAATTCTTCTTGTTTTAATTCCATATTCACTGATGTTTGTGACTCCCTGAGTTCATTTCTCCATGACTCAAAAGGTCCCAGAGCAGTTCTCCTCAATGTTCAGAAATCAGTCTCAGCTTATTAGATGTGAAATTCCCAACAACTGTAGCTTGATGTTTGCTCTCCTTCCTCAGCCTTAACTACCATCATACCCTGGACCAATTTCAAAGTAGAACACTCACTTGATATACCTTCCAGTGAAAGAACCCTAGCCCTAGCTTAACAGCTATTGACAACTGATAGTTGTAGTGAGGGAGAGCAAGCTCTTCTCAGGGATGTGGCTCCTGAAAGGCTGTATGGTTCATCAAATCATCTTATACCCATGAACTTAAGAGCAGCACTAAACTGGACTCACTGTTTTGTTTCGTTGGTTTTTGTTTGTTTGGTTTGGTTTTTGGTTATTTGTTTTGCTTTGTTTTCTGTTCTTTTTTAAAGAGCATATGAGTTTGGGAGAGAAAATGAAGAGGGGGCTATAGAGAAATTTGAAGAGTATGAGTGGATTTGGTCAAAAGTATCATATGTGTGGAGCTCAATATAACTGAGTCACAAGGACACAAGAAGACCCACAGAGTCAACTAACCTGGGCCTATGGGGATTCACAGAGACTAAATCACCAACCAAAGAGCATGCAAGGGCTGGACCTAGGCCTCCTATACATTTGTAGCAGATGTGCAGCTTGGTCTTCATGTGGGTCGACTAACAATTGGAGCTGGGGTTGTCTCTGGCCATTGGATCCCCTTCCCCTAGCTGGACTTCTCACTAGGAGAGGATGCACTTAAGTCCTGATGCAATTTGATATCTTAAAACAGGGTAGTACCCAAGTAGGTTGTCCTCCCTTCTCTGAGGAGAAGACTAAAAGGTAATGGGGAAGCGATTTGTGTGGTGGGCATGGGAAGGGAGGAAGGAGTTGGGCAGTGCTCCAACTGGCAGATGTAAAGTTAACTAATAAATAAACAATGACTTAGAGATTATTTTAAAATTAAGATTCTTCCTTTACTATGAAAGGTCCCCCTGTAAGACCATTGCAAACTCTTATAAAATGATAATTGACCAACAGTTTGCAGAGGGAACAGCTTCAACAATTACATCTTTTGTATCTTCGAGCAATGTATATTCCTTCAAAAACCACATAAGACATTTTGCTATTATATTTGCACTTCAGTTTATGTGCCAAAATTCTATGGACACATGTTAAAAATTCACTAAGCCATGAGTGAATCAGAAACTCAGCTTCCACCAGACACACATGTTTCTACTTAGTAGCTGGGTGGCTGAAATAACATCCTCATAGTGTTTAAGACAGGTTACAGTGATAACTTATCCCACTAGCAGAATATGGCATGAGCACTCATTATAACTTTCGCCTTACGGAAACTTATGCAGGCAGTTAATGAGGCCACCTGCATGGCCCGCTTTTGTGAGATCTTAAACCAAAGAGAGAGATCTCTGGGTAAGTATACTACAATTCAAGTCTTTGCTATTTTGGAATATTGAACTTCAAGATATAGGACGCTCAGGAAACTAGGCTTATATATCCTATTCTTTGTCATCATATATTACATTTCCACAATGATCTCCCCCATACAGAGCTGTTAGAAAATCCTCTGTCTTTCTGTAGCTATTTTTTCATCTATATTTTTGGTGTACAGTAAAATTACATCTCATACACTGAGAGCTTAATTACAAAATCCTGCTGAAATATAACCACCTTAAAAACTCTAGAAATGGACTAAGCTACTTTTTCTAATTCAAAAATTAAATTAACTTTGACAAAGACCACCCAGGAAGTGAAAAATGATTACTATTTCCAGAGACTAAAAGACACAGTAGTTCAGTACAGAGTATCCATTAATTTGTTCATGTAAATGACTCCTTATCAAACGTATAAAGCCATTGTTTAAGGCCACATCTCTAAAGTATATATCAGTTTACATAAGCTACAATTTGAGTTTTTATCCCTGGGCTATTTTCAACTTTTTGTGAAGTATGTATGATCATCAGCCCATATGAGTTGATATGTTTAAATCACAGCTGGGTTTCAAAACATTTCTCATGTTATAGTCTGGCCAGGTCTACCTCTCAGCCTTAGAGGAGGAGATGGCAAGTGTAAAATACAACTTATAATACAAGGAGGTTAATCAAAAAAGGTTTGGGGACAAACAATGGGCAAGCTGACAGTGAACTATGGAGAAGAGAGCATGAAGAAGAAAAGACTACATGCTGACAGGAGCCTGATATAGCTGTCTATTAGAGGTCTTCCAGAGTCTGACATACAGAAGCTGATGATCACAGCTAACCATTGAACTGATCATGAGGTTCCCAATTGAGAAGTTAGATAGAAGACTGAAGGAGCTGAAGGAGTTTGCAGCCCCATGGAGAGAGCAACAATACCAACCAACCAAAGATCATAGGGTCTAAATCACCAGCCTGGGAGCACTTAGGGAGCACCCATGGCTCCAGCTGTATATGTAGGGGAGGATGGCCTTGTTGGGCATAGGTGGGAGAGGAAGTCCTTGGTACCATGAAGGCTGGATGCCCCAGTGTGGGAGAATTCGAGGACAGGGAGGTGGGAGTAGGTGGGTGGGTGGGACACATCCTCCTAGAGGCAGGAGGAGGGGGATGGGATGGGGGGTTTCTGAGTGAGGCAGAAAGGTGATAACATCTGAAATGTAAATAAAATATCCAATTAAAAAAAAAAGACTGAAATTGGGCTTTGTACAGAAATAGATGATTAAATTCTCATGGGTGAGATTGCCCCAGTTGCTAAATGTTTGTCCCCCTAGACTGGATTCTATGTGTGTCCACTAGAGCTCTGATTACAGATTGATTTTTCCATATCCATTAATGATAGTAGCTGTTCATTACATATAGACCTGTTCATACAGTCTCTTGTACAACCTTAACTAACTTTAGACATAAGAACATGAATCTTTGAGTAGCTTAAGTCCTTATTCAAGTTAACTCACTGGCAACCACCAGGCAAGACTGAATTCACATGGACACATTCATTAAAATCAAAACCATAGAGACAGGTCTTCGAAGCAACAGAAGTGACAGTGGTTGTTTAGTCTTTAAGTAATAGAATCGACACACAAACACAAACAAAACATATGTACTACAGATATTTACATGAATATCAGTGCATGTGCACACATGTGTACACACATATACATGTGCAGGTTTGCTTTTAATATTAACACCACCAATCTTCTTAGTTTTCTAATGCCAGAAAAGAAAATTTTCTCTTCATTTATGTGTGCCTAGGGATGAAAAGATCATGCTTTTTGTTTTCTTAAGATTCATAAATTTTCGACTTGTTTTCCTTTTCTTAAAGCTTTGAGCCCTTGACTTAAGAAAGAAAACACTATAGACCACAACATAGAGCTGAATAAAGTAACTAATTGAAGTCAGGTTCCTGAGGGCTTAGATTACCAAAGCTTCCCTGTCATCCTAAATTAAAGCTCCTTATAGACTTTCATGATTTATAACCCCAGGACAAAATGCAGAAAAGCATCCCAGATTTAGAGCAAATCTCTCTGAAGGAAATAATGATTCCTGGAAGAGAAGCCCTGAGAGGCAAATATCTTCTAGAAGGAACACTCAAAACAATATGTGTGGCTAAGATCGTGGAGCTCAAGAGGCCTCCTGGGGAACCCAGAGTACTCCCCCACTGGTTCTGTCTATCAACCTGTGTGTTCTGCATGAGTAGCTTCATCCACATGGGGAGTTGATGGCTTTGTTATTTGCTCTCCAAAAATAAAATTAAGAATAGCAGTTGGCTACCGGGGGATAATCCCCAAGGTTCTAAAATAGTATTTTTTTTCTACGTCAAAGACTTAGGATGACCACGTCTTTACTACATCTGTCACCCCCATCCATATTAACCTCTTAATCTTCACACATTGTCTACTTCACTTCCAATGCTTCTACATGTCAGTTCTATAAGGCATAATTTCTTTCTCCATATGATTTAATGTGTTAGGTGCTGAATGCCAGTGATAATCTAATAGGAGAGTGGAAGCCATTTCATCATCTCAACAGAAATTAAGTGGAAAAAAAAACATTTTTATGAAAGAAGAATTAACTCTTTAGTAAGCAAAAGACTATCTTTCCTGTATGCTATCATCTTAACAGCTCATATCAACCAGATTAGCATATTTTATTGTCTTCTTGATTACTATATCTTACAAGATATTCTCCAGAAATCTAAGCCATTCATGAACTTGCTATTACTGGTTGTATTCTTGTTCTGGGAAATGTATGTAGGTCCCCTGGAAGAGTAAACAGTGCCCTTTACTGCAGAGCTATCTATTCAGCCCCAAGGGTGGTATTTCCTTTATTTTTTTGTTAGTCATGCTATCAATATATTTACTAGACTCTAGTTAAAACTGAATAAATATACTTTGCTATTAATTGTAAATTAGTTGTGTCCTTTCTAAATACTACCAGATCTGTTGTCTTGTTTGGTTCTTCTAAGCAAAACATTACACAGAAGAAAGGAGTGATCGGCATGAATGGCCTTCAGCTGTCAGTGACATTACAAAGGAAATGAACTTCATCCATGCTAGTTAGCTTTACAGTGCTCCAGATGGTAACAATCTTAGAATTCCTTATGTAATATTTTGACTGCAGAAATCATATCCAGAGTCAGAAAAGGGACTATAAACATAGGCAGCAATACCAGTAGTACTGATTATCATAAAAAACATAAGAAAAGAAGATTAGTCTATAATCTATAGCGACAAGGAAAAAAAGGCAAGATGCAAGAAAGATCTACTGCAGTCGAAAAAAAAGTTTTCCACGCATCTGAATAGCCTCTGATTATTCTAAGTACCACACTGAGACCATTCCTGAATATTATGAGTAACTCAAAAATGTATTTTAATTAACAAATTATACTAAATTGATGAATTTATAAAATTTTAATCTTAAAGGTGTCAAAATTGTAACTATGAATCTTTTTTCAATGCTTCCCCTTAATTTGCAATTTAAATTAGACACATAGAAATTTGTACGTTTGTGGGATACAGTATGAGGTTTCAGCACTTGCAAACATTTCACAACGACTACATTAGGATGCACGGTATGTTTACCACATTAGACATAAATCATTTTTGTGTGTTATGAACACACAAACTCCTCTCTACTAGCTATTTTGAAATATTCAATCAGTTGTTGTCAATTATTTATCCTGTAAGCTATAAAACATTGGAAATTGTTACTCCTGCCCAGCTATACCTTGTCATTAACCATTCTCTCTCCACATCCCTCTGACTCACGCTTCACCAAGAGTTGCCAATGACTATTCTTTACTCAACTTCTTTGACATCAACCCTCAAAGCCTCGTCTATGATCAAGAACCCTGATAATGTCTCTCCGCTTTTACAAGTATAAGTATAACATTTCCTGCTCAGTTTGGAGATGGAAGTAATGCAGATTTGTTATAGTTCATTAAAACTTTGTTATGGAGAATCCATTAAGTATCAAAAGTAGGAAAAATATTTTGTTGCATGTGCTTTCTAAATGTGGCATTAGAGAACATGAAGAGTGAATGTAGACAAATAGGCCATAAAAGGTAATGAGAATTTGGACAAAAGAAAAGTAATGTGTAAGATCAAGGTTGTGTGGCGATAGCAGTCTGTAGTATTTAAATGAGAGCCAAAGAATCATAGCCAAGCCACACTACAGAAAAACATTAACCTGCTCCAGAGCGACCTGCTAATGTGGACTAAGCCTCCAATTCTGAGGACCATTTGCAAGATTCATACCAGGGAAGGAGCACGTGCCAGGCAACGTCAGTGCTCTATAAACGTACGCATGATGTCCTACACAATCTTCTGACATTACATTTTATTTTCTTTGGCTAGTAAGTAGACTGAACCACAAGAATGATATGCAAAGCTGTTGAGTGCTATCTGTTAGCATTCTGTCTAAGCTCCACCCTGACAGTTATGTGACAACAGTCAGGTATGCTCTACCTACCCCACCCACAGTTACCTGGCAATAGCCAGGTATGCCTGACTCACTATAAAAGGGGCTGCTTGTCCCCTCCTACCTCTCTTGGTCTCTTGTCTTCTTGTTCTCACTCTGACTCCTCACCCCTTCCCTCCTTTCTCCCCATTTCCTTCCCCCCTCTCTCTCCACGTGCTCATGGCCGGCCTCTACTCCTCTACTTCTTTACTCTTTCTTTCTCTGCTTCTACTACCATCTTAACTCCCCTCCCCATGCCCTGATTAAATTCCATTCTATACTAGAATTCGAACACTATCTGTCAAAAGCAACTGGAGTTACAGGAGTCTCCCAGTAAATCTCTAAAGGATTATTCAGTGCCGGAACATGTCTATAAGGGAAGATCTTATTTGGGTTAATTTATGTAGGAAGACCCATTTTAACTGTGGGTGGGGCAAATCCTGGGCAGGGACACTGGGTCAAATGGAGATAGGATACTGAGCACTGGCATGCAGTGCTCACTTAGTCCTGACTGTGCAAACTATGTGAGCAGTTACCTGGGGATTCCTTTACTTCCTTACTATGACCCAATCTAAGTTCTTCCAACATTTAAGTTGTTTTTAATCAGGGTCTGTTATTACAACAAGAGTAGAATAACTAATACATTCTACTTAGATTCCACAGTTGGGAATGAGTAGACTTGGGACCCAATCTCATCCTTAATTCTAGAGGTGATCTTTCCATGATTAAATCTTCAGGTGTCTGCTTAAGTAAAAGCTGTTGAACTCATGAGGACACCTTGAATTATTTTCAAAGTGGCAAAGAAAACAAAATCCTTAGGGTATATTTTGGAGATTTATATAATTATGATGATATTAAATAAAGAATACAACACAAGAACCTTGGAACTTCATGAATGAATCTGCCCTATGACTTTTTTTATTAATCGACAAAGAAAAATAACTTTCACTAACTATTCAGAGTGTATTAAATTTTCATTCAAACCATGCAGTTAGAAAGAAATTAATACAAAGGTATCATAAATCATATTTAAGACTCATGTCTTCAGCAATAAAGATAAATGTGATTATAGTTTTTCCTATATTATCTTAATTTTATCAGAAATATACTATATTGCTTTCTTATGTATACTACTCCTATTGGCTTTAAAAGATGCTTAAGGAGAATTGTTACAATAAATTCACATAAATTGTAGTTTATGGATATTAGATCCATATGAATAGTAATAACTACTGATGACTGAAGCATGATACTGTGTGTTTCAAAGGATTTACAAATTGACATTAACACCATTACATCAGGGTCATGAACACTACACATACAAAAGCAGGTATACTAAAAATTTATTAGATTAAGTGTCAATTCAAAAAACTATGATACTCCATAGCTTCAGAATCCCTATTAAAACTGCACAATTCACTGAGCTGTATAGACGTGGGTCTGGTTAAATTTTGCATATGATTTTTTTTTCTGATTCAAGTACTTTACAATAAAGCTTTAATAAAAGCTAAGTAAATCTAATCTAGCATAATAAATAATAAAACTTCATTTGGCCTCAAATGAAAATTAAAGAAAGAATACTTTTATTAAACTCCTACAACAAAAAAAAATTGCTTCATCTCTTCTTGAATGGTATGAGTATAGCCAATTAATATTTTAAAATAATATATAATTTCAAAGAACCCATGCATATCGACAAAGAATCAGAAAAAAAAAGAGATATTTATCCCACAAAGTTCATAAATATCAAGAAATTCTAGGCAAGAAATTCCACATAGCAGACTTAACAGAGTGAGGAAAATAGGGCAAATGACATTTTGTCTCTTTCAGAGTCATTATGTTTTGTACAAAATCACAGTATTTTTATTACACTTCTGCTACTACTGCCTCCTGTCCATTCAAATCCTGTAGACCTATCTCTAGGAGGTGTCTCTGCCGTCAGTTGGAAGAAAAAAAGGTCCTCTTGCCAACTGTATAAACACAAATCATAGTAAATGAGATTTCCTGTTCCTTCTTTGTTCTTAAGAAAATCCAGGAACTTTAATTATCATGTCTCCTTTTATTTCGTTGTGTTTGTTTTCCCATTCACTGTGGTGCAGTTTCACTAGACATCATGGAAAACGGAGATGTGCTTAGGCAACAAAAGAGTATCCATATTACTGAATTCAGAACAGAAAAAAAAACTATCCTTATCATTCCAAGAATGATGGAATATATGGCATTTTTGGTAAAATTAAGTTTTTTCCATCATTTACAAATAAATTGCTAAGCATATCATCTGATAAGGAAGGTAGAATTTACATACACACATGGGAATAAAAGCATAAAGTAGGGCAGTGGTTCCCTAGCAAAGCTGGCTGACATTTCTGGAGTTGAACAAGTGACAGTCTGTAGGGAAGAGGTTTTTGAAAACTGTTTTGAAATTTTAAATGGTTTTCTTTTAAACATTGAATGTTCACAATCAAGATTAGTTGAGTACTATTGGATTTTAAGCAGGATTTCAATGAAAAAAAATTAAATGTTTATATATGTTTGATACACTTGCATATTAACATAAAGTACATTTTTACATCTTTAAGGGAATATTATTCCTATTTAGGCACCAGAACAAATTGATCCACATATCCGATCTTTCTTCAGGAATAGAGCTATCTATCAGTTGACATGAAAATTGTCAGCTGAAATCATGTCTGTTGATCATTTTCTGATGTTTTAAGCCTACATTACTAGGTAGCCAACCCAACACTGACCGCATGCTACAAGTATATACTTGGGGGCCTGATTAAAGCCCATGATCTGATAACCTTAAGTGAAAAATATTACCCTAGTTGATCTTTTTTATTCCCCCAAAATTTAAGGTTTATTTGTATGTGTATATATGCATGTCTGTGTGATTTTATGTATACCACATGTATGCAGATGCTGACACAGGTCAAAGGCCTTTGGATCCATGGAACTGAACAGGTACGAACTGCCTGATATGGATACTGGAAATGAACCTGGTTGAGTTACATATAAGTGCCTAACCACTGAGCTGTCATTCCGTCCCTGTCCTAGATAATCTTGATGTAAATTTCAGCCACTTGAACAGTTTGAAAACTTTGACTGAGGCTTTCCTGGCAAGAGGTATTTCTCGTCTCTCCTACTAGGCTGCCTTTCAGATTTCACTTCCTAGCTGCCCCTGCTAATGACATAGACTGTACCTACACAGACCAAAATTCAAGCTATATAAATATATGCATGTACATAGATTCAGATATATACACAATACTTAATCTTTAAAATTAATAAGTTCTCAAATAGTCAAAGATACTGCGAATGATATCCCTTGACTTTTGACGGATTAAATCAACTCAAACTACCAATAAAAGCTAACTAGACCTCAGGATACCAGGACACAAAAGGCGCGTTGTATATACTAATTGGCATGAGGAAGAAATGAACTTACCTCCACTAAGGACACCTTATATGATTAGATATATAAAAGTCACCGTTAGAAAATAAACACAATTGTGTGCCTTAAGAATATGATAGGTCTTTCTTGTTAGATCCGAGAAGAGTTTTTGAGCCTTACATCCACAAGTCATGTGTTTGGGTCATATGAAAATAAAAGCACATAAGCACAGTTACGAACTCACGATCATTTAGAAAGTCAAACCATGTCTAAACAAACTCATTTTAAATGTATTCCTCGCCTCCTTTCCTTACCTGGACTGCATATCTTGCTGGGGTTTGGCCTGGCTGGCTTCCGACTGAGGAGCAGTATGAGTCACTCTCTGCTGAAGCTCCACCAAAGACTGGTAATACTGCTGTTGATGATGCTGCTGCTGCTTGTAGCGAGACAAGCTGAAAAAGAGCCCTAGGATGGCTTTTAGGTTTCCATTTCTTATTTCTGTATCAAACGGAGAAACGTAAACCACGGTCAAATACATTGCAGTTGATTTTCCTGTACGGATAAAAGTCTAGATGTACATCTCTTCAACCAGATTTACAAGGATGAAAATACAAGTGGGTCTTCTTATTCACAGTTTCAGTTGAGTCTGAATTTCTCAACTCTGCCAACATTACAAAGCGGCTTGAGATATCACAGAGAGAAGGGGCGCAGGGAGCAGAAAGGAGAAATACCGCTAAACAAAGATGCTCTTTGGGTTGTGGTTTTCCTTACTCTTGGAAGAGGATGTGTTCACTGTCTTGGGGAAGCCATTTGATTTTGCACATTGCTTCCCTCAACAGTGTACATAGCTGTTGCTCACATAGACTTGACTAGGGAGAAATGATACGACTTAAATATCTATCATCTCGCAGCTACAAATAATGGTGTTGTGGCTATATCTCATGAGATCAAATTAGGTTTACAGAAATCAACATTCTTTCCAAATCACCATGAGCCAGCTTGGTCACATGTTTTGATGTATATACTTAAGATATGCACAGGTCTTGAAAGCATATATCATATCAGTTCTGAAATGCTTATTGTATATTATTATATATATTTATTATTATTGTATAGTTGTGCACACTAGTATTCCTTTTGTTTCATGCTATATGCTACTAGATAATAATGATTAGCTTACATAACTTTAAGGCATTTATTTAATAAATATCAGTTGAAACACATAGGGCTTCTGTATGATATTTTCCAATGCTGTGTAAAAAAAATTACATGCCCAAATTCAGCTGCAACACAAAGTTAATTTTTAACATATATAATGATAAGCTTGAAATTTTTATACAAATACATCACATATTTTTAAACATAATCTACATTCTTTCTCCCCTTACAACTCTTCTGACATAACACGCTCACTGTGTGCCCATGGCCCAGTCCCCTTTACTTCTGAAGTTATAAACCTATTACCGGGAGACAGGATGTAAGATAACCCTGAAATGGAGCACCATGCATGGTCAGATTTTAAATAAAACTTACTGTTAGTCACTAAATAGGCTCCCCTGAAGTGCCATGGCCCCTTCTAGAGTTTAGGTATACTACTAACAAGACCTGTGGGTTTTGCTCACTGATGACTTATAAGCTAACCCTATTTAGTTTCGTTGAATCCCTCAAACTGTCCCTAGGATTTATCTTTTTTTCCTACCTTTAACAGTCCTTATAATTTCCATAAAGTATGAGAGTCATTTTGATCAATGAGGCCACCATGAGAAAATAGTGATTGTTTTTTCTTCCTGTAAACTTAAGCGATCTCATTCAAAAGGCTTTTTTCATTCCAGTCTTACTATATGTACGCCTAATTTAGAATGTATTTCTTGGCAATGCATATATTTTTAAAGAACAAATGAAAATCAATAAATTTATACTATTAAAATTGGTGTGTGATATGCAAGAAATACAAAATGAACAACGGAAACATTCCTTGCCTCCTTTTGGCTACTTATTTAGCAAAATCTAGTCAGAGATGAATTTTATTCCAATTCTATTGTAAGTAATAGAACCAACAGTGAGATTTTAATCTCAGCCTATTATCCACTGAAAATGTCACTGAATTACATACCATAGTGTTTTTTCATGTAAATATAAATGCTTAGTGAAAAATTAAAATATGGTGAAAATTGAGAAAGTGAAATAATTCTATTAAATGTCTATCATACTAAAAAAAGTCACAATTATTTTATTCTAGTGATGGCAACATTTAAAACTTCAAACTCTTCAATATTTGTAATTTTGATTACAGAAAATGTTTCCAAGGCAAATTACTTACAGGAAAGGTTAAAATAATAAAATAGTATCTATTATCCATAAGAAAATTAAAGATATTAGCTTCCTAATTACTGTCATTTCTGCAGGGCTCAAAGGACTTACTATTTCAAACTTTTGTAGTTTTGGAAATTTTGTAAATGTATCTTAATAATACCTTAAAATCACCTCTATTAGGACTAGCTATTTCACTAATAGTCCATTTAGACAAATCTTTATCACATATTAACAGCTATGATACTAGTGTTCTTAATTTAAATTTGATTTATTAACAAGTAGAATGAATTAATAAATAAAACACAATAGATACATTTATTAATATATTAATGCTATAAATAATAAACAGATGGAGTGAAGGAAAGAAATGTGTAGCAATCTGATCGATGATAGCTGATAGCAGAGAGGACACAAGAATAGAAATATTATTTCATTTTAACTATGGCAAAGTCTGTGCTATACATGAGGTAGAGTCACCTTTATATGTAGAAGAATGTCTCTGAACCCAGATATAAATAAGGAAGCCAGGCCAATTTGTTTTTTCATGTTGTTACATTGCAATTTATTGTAATTTAAATTTTTACTAAAATTAAATGTAAATCTGACCTGTAATGATCTCAAAATATTTACAAATAGTACTTACTAATACTGTCAATCAAAGCATTTAATAACTCTTTGTGCCACTTAATGAATACTTACATATATTTAACATTAGCTTGGTCATATCATAGAAGCATTATTGGCAAAATATTTGTACATGAATTGTACTGTTTACCCGCATTTATATACATGTATTACCAGGACTGACATGATCACCTACCCATCTAAGAAGTTAAAGTTCTCCGTGTTAGCAATAATATATAAGTGCTATTTTGATTCTTTTCCAACCCGTACATTGACATAAAAAGCAATTTTAGAAAAAGCAAAATATGTAAATACTTAAAGCACATATTAATACTACGAGCCATCATGTTTGCTTTATGCATCTATAAATCTCCATCACTCACTAAGGGGATCTGCAATACTCCATGTCTAACATGAAAACTCTTTCAGAAACACTAAAGCCACTTGTGACGACCCTACAGTGTCTTACCTTCAGCAGATAGACCTTGCACGTTTACTCCTCGGGCTGCTAGAAAACTAAGGCAGACATCGACATTTTCAATCTGTAACATGAAAAGCAGTAAAAAACCCATTTAGAGAATGACTCTTCAGTAAGCATTTAGGCTTAATGAAATAAGGAAACAACTAAACAAGCAAGGGTGAGGGTGGGGGAGAGAAGAAGTAATACTTTACATTCATTTCATTCTAGAGAGAGTTGCCAGAGTTTTACTAGAATTATCTTGGCTGAATGCAGAACGACCATAAAGCTTTCATTGTCCACTTTGGTACTTGCAAACAATTGATAAAGGCGTAATCAAGGACAGCATTCTTGAGTCATAGCAACCCACCTACGTATCATAAAACTAGATCTGTGTTTTACAAATAAGTCTCAATGAAAACATCCATCTGCAATGAGACCGCAGCCCTGCAATTACTAGATTATTAGGATGTGGGATACAGGATTCCGTCTGAAGACTTATAAAAAGGAGAGCTGCTCTATGAAATAAATGAGGCATAGTTTTTGTTCAAAATCAGAGAAAAAAAAACATTCTTCCAAAAGTTGTATTTGCATTTTCACAGTTGAGGGAGCCTGTGGTTAAATGCAAATATTACCTTTCCTATTTTAAAAGGGCAATTTGCATGGATTTTAAGTATTCAGTTTAGTAGGACAGCCAGCTCCTAAACATGTAAAGTGAGCAGGGAAGGAAGACTCAATCTACCAGGCAAGAAAGTGTCCTCCATGTCAAGAAATTATTCAAATTAGTCACCTAGAAAAAATGTTTAAACCTCAGAAAGAAGGACAAGGCATACACATTTGCATTGAGGAAAAAATATATTGATAAGAAAGTATTATTGAAAGTACTATGTTGTAAAAATAGAGCTGAAAATTTTGACCAGAGTGTGACCTAATATATTTCATTCCGCCAGCAGTATCTGAGTCTTCAGTGAGGGTGTTGTGTTGAGATGCACATCAGATTCTTTCCCAGGCTGCTTTTCTATTAGAGAAAAAGGAGGGTCCCATCCCATCTGCAATCACAAAACACAGACACTACTGCTGATGCCAAGAAGAGCTTGCTGACAGGAGCCTGGTATGTCTGTTCCCTGAGAAGCTCTGCCAGCACCTGACCAATACAGATGCTCACAGCCAGCCATCTGACTGAGCACGAAGACCCCAATGGAAGAGCTAGGGGAATGACTGGAGGGATTTCAATCCCATAGGAAGAGCAATATCAACTAACCAGACCACCTAGAGCTCCCAAGGACTAAACCACCAACCAAGGAGTATACATGGAGGGACCCAGGGCTCCAGATACATAAGTAGTAGAGGGTGGCCTTATCTGACATCAGTGGAAGGGGAGGCCCTTGGTCCTGTCGAGTTTTGATGCCCCAGGATAGGGGAATGATAGGGTGGTGAGGTGGGAGTGGGTGAGTGGGTGGAGGAGCACCCTCATAGAGGCAAAGGGGAGGGGGTAAAGGGCAATTGGGATGGAAGATTGTGGAGAGGAAACTGGAAAGGGAGATATCATTTGAAATGTAAACAAATAAAATGATTAATGAAAAAAAAGAATGGAGGAAAGGACTAGATCCGCGGGTGTGAACACTTTCAAGATCAAGGTCAAATGTTCAGGACCCGAGTAAAGGTTGATTGTGGTCATAATAGCCCCAATCCCACTGTTGAGTTCAGGCAGCAGTAGGAACAGGAGCATTGCAGAGACTTGCCTTCTGTTGACCTAACTCCAGGGCCTGTGGGACCAACTCAGGGCAATAAGGAGGTGAGTGACAGATGTTTTCCTGCCTTTAGTTCGGTTGCAGGCATCAAGGTATACTTGCTGAGGTTTCATAAGCATATACACTCATTTATTTGGGTATAATTAGTATGGTATTATGTGTATATGTGTGCATTTATGTGTATGTGTGTTTTTGATATTTTAATGATTTATTTTTAATTGTAGATATATAGAAAATTATATGTTATATAATATATAATATAATGGTATATATTATATATAAAATATTATAATATAGTATGTATTATATATATATCCACAAATGTGGCAATTTCTCTTTACATACCAGCCTTCAGAAGATATCAACCTAGGATGGCTCATGATTGATGATGATAATATATATATATATATATATATATATATATATATATATACATATATATGTGTGTGTGTATCATATATAAACTGTTACTATTCATCTATTCTATAAATAATTGATAATAGATTATATAATATGATCTAAGATACATAATGTGATATATGATATACAATATATGACATATAGCATATGCTATGTAGTATATACTGTAATAGATAATAGATAGAGAAAACAGCAATAGTTATCTTTTAATCTAAAGTCTACATGCTATAACACAGCACTCTTATTCCCTGCACCATACTTCAGAGAAGTGTATCTGTAAGGGGATATGCATATGTGAGTGCAGGGACCACATAAGACAAAGCACCAGAACATTCTAGAAAGTATAGAAAAATAATCAAACCATAAATTACAAGCCATAAATTACAAGGTTACTAATAACAAAGTTCAGTGTGTGTGCTGACTGTGGGGTCTCTTGTGCTGAGCAGTCCTATGGTGTCCTAAGAGTCTACTCTCTATTCTCATCATGTCCATGTCTACAGGTGACAAGAGGCATCCCTCTCACATTTGCTGTTACCCACAACATCATATAATGATGGGAATAGATTATGTGATTGGTGAGTCTTTGTGGACTTCCACAATGAATCAATAAAACAAAACATATCATCATATGCAAGATACAATAGCAGATGAAATTAATTTAAAATGTGCGGTTTGGGTCTTTTGCCATTTAAGTTATCGAAAAAAAAGTCTTTGTAGTCTGGAATCAAAAGGATGGTGGTGATCAGAGATAACCAAACCCTGCTGGCAACAAGCACAGCATTGGGAAATAGAAAGGCCAGCCCATCAGTCAGGAGCCATCCTTAGTTGCTATCTTCTGAAGGCTGATGTGTGGGAAGAAATTGCCACTATTATATTTGTAGAATAACAAAAAGAAATTCAAGGAGTCTCCATTGCTTGCAGACTTGTGGAGGTATCCTCCCTTGGCCCTTTCAACTTAAAAAAAAAAAAAAAGGAATGAGATTCAGATACCATGCCATTACAGAGAATACTTGGAGGAGTTGTATGCATGAAGTACTTAGCTCTGTACCCGACACAGTGTCAGAATTCATAACGCACAAAAAAGGACTACTGACCATTATAAAACTCTTTGCTATTAATAAAAGGAGGCAATGGTAAAATAAAAAAAAATATAGCTATAACTTCTTTGGATTTAGATCCCACATCAGATTTGTCTTAATCTTGTTTTGCAAAAACTTTAATCAAGTAGCATGTAAAGTTTACTCTGTATAAGAAGCAACTAGGCACTTCCGTAGGCAGAGATGTCGATTTTGTATCAAAATGAATAAACTAAAAGGGTCAGTAGATAGGGACCAGTTTTTACTCAAACAATTGGTTAATTTCAAATAATGGAATCTGCTCTCAACAATGGAAATCCCTTCAAGTAACTTCAATTTACATTCATTTGTTTGTGGAAACTTCACATACAGCCTATAGGAAGTTACTACCTCTTGCTTATGTGAACTATAGTATTATGTAACATGCATTTTGTGTTGCAACACAATGATATTCACATGCATACATCTTTGTGGTAGTATTACCAATACGTGCACTCTGAGTTTTATAACTACATCCCATATCTGATGCGTTGACAGTCTATGGTCCAACTGATAATCACTCCAAAGACTTCCAGTTTCCTACTATTGTGTGAGCAAAGTTTAAGTCCTTTCTTCTCTTGCTGACTTACATTTTAGTGGTGTGGAATTTGCCTATTTTCTCTCTTTCACGTGTTAAATGCCATCATGGCTAAACAACAATGAAAATACTAACAGGATAATAAAAATAAGAAGTAAAGTTCCTATACACAATAAATATTTTCAGAAGTATCAAAATATACAGGTCAGCTGAGCTTTGAAGCGTTTTGAGTCTATCCAAGCTTTTAATGGTATTACAAGTACTTAAACTAAAACTTCTCAGTATGAGGTCAAAAATATTTTCATTTACATGCATGTGTCCAGTGTCTGGTAGAAAAAGATGTGCTGGTGGGGATTTCTGCAGAAACTAGGAGACAGCATTGGATCCTCTGAAAGTTGGATTTATAAATGGTGGTGGGGTACAGTGTGGACACCGGAAATTGAGCTCAGATCCTGCATAAGAACATCAAGGTCTATTATCCACTGATCCATGTCTCTAGCCTGAAAGTTGACAGTTTAAAATGTATGTAGTTACTATCTATATAATTTTATATCATATTGGAGCACTGCCCTTTAAGGTTCATTTATACAAAACTAGGTTATTTATTCATTAATTATGTATTTAATATTGTACTTTAGAAAAAGATACTGTCCTGAAATATTTTAAAGAGCACTGGCTACTTTCCAGTAATTTCAAATACTCCCATAAATAATAGAGATATAATTTGAAAACCAACCATCAGTTCACTGTCTATAGTTTCACACTTATATTGATCCTTATGACTTTGTTATGGAAATGTGTGACTACTAAATCAAACTGGGTTTCAAATGAGGGAAGAGAGGGAAATCATACTATCTTTTTTTCAATTACAAAACATTCAAAACACTCAAAATTATATTTATATTTTTGATTATTTTAACTGAGGGTTGAGGTATTCTAGATATGAATTCAATGGTTACATTACAAACAATTGTATCTATTTATTTCAAAGTTGAATAATTGATTCCAGACAAAAACATCCTTTTATTGAACTCATATACTAAGGCTACATGATTACTGACCCGTTTTACTGCAAAACTGGTGTAACCTGTCCTAAGCAATGTATCTAGAGGAGACTTTCACCACATTAACAGATTTAGAGCTTGTCTCCCCACAGGTTTTTTCATAGTTGCTTAAGGATATTTAATGAAAATTACCTTTGTACCCTACAACTGAATATGACTAATATTAGCCTTGGAAGCCATGTTTAAATCTTATTCATGATACAGGGATTAACACTATATGATTAATTCATCCAGCAACTATTGACTGTTTATTATGAGCAAAGGACTCTGTGGGATGGTGAAGGGATATAAAAATGAATTACAAGATCTTCGGCTTTGTGAGCTTATAAAATGGCTTCTCAGACAGTAAAGAGTCATACATCACCATAATACATGACACTGTATTGTATATTCCGAAAGAGATATGTGAACAGGATTGCATGGTCCTGGAGAGAATGGAGGCATCCATTTTCACGATAGATCTGCAGCCGCCCTCACAGCATGTCATTTAGAGTCGAGCGATAATTCAGGTTTTGATAGAGCTAGACTAGCAGCAGACAGAGGAAGACGACCCTGTCAAGCAGAGGAAAAACTGTTCCTTGTTTACCACAAGGAAAAACTGTTCGGGGGTTGTTAAACAGAACTGAACAGCACCTCGCTCTACACAGTGACACACATAGAGATTTCACGCAGCACTGAAAGGGTCACTCTGCCCTTTGATTCAAATACAACGGAAACAGAAAGAGACAAAGAATCACAGTCCAAGTTGCAGGGATGACATGGCTGAAGGCTCATTTGTCCACAAGACGCACATCCCGGTTAGAACATGTATGAAGGGGCTAGATACCTACTGCTGTGAAGAACTCAAGTCAGTCCTGCCTTAGCCCTCTCCGTAGGGACATTATATTATTTGCTGGGATTTAAATCTATTCTTAAATAACTTTACCTTGAGATTGGACCATGCCATATATCTCAGACTGGCCTTAAACTCCTGATCCTCCTGACTCAGCTATCCAAGTTTTGGGATTACAGACATGTGCTACTGTGCCTAGCATCATTTATGTTTACATTTCCCACAATGAACTCACAATATTAGAAGTTAGTCAAATAATTAAATCACTGGACTGTATAATAAATATCATTGCTAAGAAAATGAAAATGAGAAGGCTCACTTTGATCAAAAGTGTACGCTGATGTGTTAGAACAATTAGATTTTAGTCAAACGCTCTAACCAAACATAAACTTGTCTGGAGAAATAAAGTAAAATATAGTAATTAGTCTGCTTTAGTTAAAAGTTATATGATGGCTATTTTCATTTATGACTTCAGTAATTGTGGTTAATTTTTGAATTCAAAAGAGAAACCACAGCAGGGCAGGCAAACTGTAAATGTTAGATGCCCAGCCGAGGTGAATGGTTGAAAGAAGGGAAAAACCGTGCCCTTAGAGATTGTACATGGCAGGGAAGCAGCTCCATGTAGAAAAACAGTGAGAAAGCCCCAGATGTTATGAAAATCTTTCTTACAACAGATAAAACAGATACAGAAAGAATAAGATGGAAACTGAGGCTTTTTTTTTTCTGAGTACTTCAGAGGAGTAGACCAACTTCTGAGGCTGTGACCCCATACACAACTATGCTTACAGGAAGGAATTCTGGGAGGAAACGTGCACACTATAATTGAAGAACTAATCATCTTACCTACCTCTTTAGCATGGCTTAGAGTAAACTTGCCTTCCTAGGCTGGTTGGTCCAGCACAGCTGGGTGCGCTATTTGGTTTGTGATCAGGTCAGAGATTTCTATTCTCTTCACCAGAAGTTTACTTCAAAGGGACTTTACTGCTGTCAGCACAACTCCCCCAAAGAGGTACCCTACCTAACCTCATTTAGAAACCAGATTATGGATCAGAGGCCTCAAGTACAATTCATAGAGAAATTTTCAAGCCCTAAGACGTCATTTAAAAATTGTCTATTGTTTATTCATTGACCAGTATACATTCAGATCATTTCAGCCTCCCTCTCCCACCAACCTTTTCTGTGTCCTCTTCTCCCTTCAACCCCCTCCTGATTCAGGACTTGAAAAAAAAAACCATGTTTTTATAAATGAGAAATAAATTCAAATATAGGATAATGCTTGTTATTTTATGAGAGGCACAGACTCTTAAAATGAAGGCAAAAAATGTTGGTTTTCAATCAGAATCTCAAAGGACAATAAAGTCTGAAGCCTACAAAGGGATCTTCTTCTAGAAGGAATTTTTATAATAAATTATAATGAAAAAGAGTACTGAGCCAAGAACTGAGCTGACATATTTATAGAAATATCCTATAGTTTACATATCTCCATTTTCCTTCTTAAAAAGAAGCCGGCTCTTCCGGAGACAGGCCAGGGAGGATGAGCTATCGGAAAGCCTGTGGTATGGGATGAACCTATGAACTAAGTTGAATGTCAGCTGGTGACAGGAAAATCCAAACCTGAGGCGCCCAAGTTCAGAGTAGCCAGGGATACAGAAAACTGAGCCTCGCCCATGTCTTTCCTCACAGCAGCTAAGTATCCACCAGTGTGAAATTCCTAAGAAGGTTAAGACACACTGTATCTATTTGAAGAATGCACTGAGGGGGAGAGATTGCGCAAAGGCGGCTCAGAGGGTCAAGAATCTTGAAATCCGGAACAATCTGGAGGCAGGAGACAAGACACAGTGACAAGTGTGGTTAAAGAGGAATACCCTTTATGATGGGACGAGGGTCAAGGCGGACTATAAAGCTAGGTCTAACCATGCCTTTTAGTTAAAGGGATTGAAGTATCTATTTTATATAGTTTTACTGATGAGTGGTAAGAGAATCATCACAAATCAATTTTATCCATGCTTTCTGCCATTGACTTCCTTTAACAATGATTTTTAATGTGTTTAACTTTTATATCTTAGCCAAAATACTCTGGCTCCATATGTTGCATGAAAAAGAGACAGTCGGCATATTCTATAATATTACACACCAAGTATGGAAGCAAGAGGAGCGGTCTAGATGTTACTTCTCAATTTCTTCCAACCCTGACTTGTCAGAGCTAGCACATAGAGCAAGCTGGAAAACAATTTTAAGAACCTAGCTATCTATTCTAAATACAACCCCTTTTTCTCTTCCCTACAAAGTTTGATTAAATTGATTTTGTTTTCTCCATTTACTAGAAGCTAGCATTGCACTTGTGTGTTAAGAATTAATAAACGATACAGGTAGAATTCAGTGCAAACCTAAAGCCTGCAATGAAGTTGTTCTTTGTCTCACACAATTCTGACAAATGTAATGCAGACATTGTAACTGAGCTATTTCTTCTCTTGGCTAAAACTGTCACAAAGGCACATGGCAAAGACACAGTGTCAAGCACAAGTGTTGTTCAGAAGGTGTCTGGTGAATATACTGAGTAAAGATAGTATAGTATGCAAAATCTACTTGCCCCACATGGTTTGAAAGTTTACAAGTTTAAGTGCGTCCAAATTGTTCAAGTACTCAATGCACTTGTGTCTGTTTAGAGGCAAAAATGGGGATCAGTGACAGGGCCACAATCCCTGGAATTCCAGCCAGCACCAAAAGCTGGAAATGGCACAGAATCAAATTCTGATCTGGCCTTTCAAAAGAAGTCAGATCAAATGACTTAATGATTCTGTCCTGGTGATAACTACTTCTGTTACATCCTCAAGGTCTGGGACCACATTTTCATACTTTTAATTTACCGAACTGGTAATAATTCAGTACAGCAGCCCCAGAAGGCAATTCAGTTATCTACAAGGAAAATCGGTGGAAATTTTACCTTTGCAAACTAGCATGACACTGGGCTTCTATGAGCAGCTCCTTTTCAAACCTCACCGTTTGAAGCTGTGGGTATTTTTTTTCCAAGTAAAACGTGTAATTTATTTTACTTACTTATTATTTTAAGGAGAAACATTAGAGTCTATCGCACGGTGTAGAAAACTGATGTTGCTCGTATGGTTCCCGCTAAGGTATTCACTCATCATTTATTTTATTTTCATTTTCAGGAAATTTAAGCTACATGTTGAAAAATCACTGCGATATCTTAAAAGTTTTCATGACACACAGAAATCAGGTTTTTACTATACTTAATTTTTTAAAAATGTTTTCTTACTTACTCACTCTACGTCCTGCTTGCTGACCCCTCCCATTCTCCTCCTCCCATTTTAAAACAACTCTTCAGAGAGAAAACATAACCCTGACTAGGTACCCATCCCATTGAGATGTGGGACAACCATGCTTCTCAATTCTAAACATGTGGAGCGAGAAAGAAATGGAAAACTGCAAAGAAACTTTTCATTCTTATTTCTTTCCTTCTTTATTTTTCCAGGATTTAGTTGGTAACTGCTTTGCAGTTTGATATATGAAATGCACTTACTTGACAGGCACCTTGGTGAAGTATATAGATACTTTACTCGTAAATTAATCCAATTTTCATTTGAGCATTGCAATATACATGTTATTAGAAACATATATGTTTATTCCTTAAGTTTTTGATGCCTAATATGTAGAATTCGAATGAAAGCATTTTTTCCTTCCTCAAAATATTATATAAGGATTACAAATGAAGTATTTAGCTGTACAGTAGAAATTAGACACATGCATATATCTATATATTTATCTATATGAATATACACATATACCCATATTAGATACAGAGAAGATTCATATTATAATATATATTGTTCATATGTGAAAATAAGCTTCTCATAAATATATATTTGTTTTAATATGTGTGTACATTTCTATGTGTATATGTCTATATGTTGATAAATACAGACATAGATATGGCACATACAGAGGATTTTATTAGATCAGTTTCTTTTTGGTCCAAATCCCTTTCACTTTAGTTCAGCTGACTTCGTAGAAAATAGTAAGTGTCAAATGTTAACATTTGTTTTTAAATATAAATGGCATTGAATCATTATCATGAACTATATTGGGCAGAATGGGGTATAACTCATAATGTTTTCAAAAAGCAGCATCAGAATTCATTGACCTGAAGATATTGGGATATTAAATAAGTTCTTCCTTTTCAGTTCAACCCAACAAACAAAACAAAACAGGAACTTGGTGTTTTATCATAAAGTCACAAAATTGTTTTTTGAGTCAATAATGAGTAATTTCACTATAAAAATCTGTAAATATTATTTCTATCTTATGACCACACCCTTCCTCAAATACAAGGACATTTATATTCTTTCCACAAATGGAAGAAACACATGTGGTCTTAGAAAAGATTGCTTATTTTTATCACACGTTTGGGAGTAGGAGAGGAAAAAGAAGAGGAATTAAAATGAGAGAGAGAGAGAGAGATCTCAAATCAAACCCCAGCAAGTTTGAAAACAATGAAGAAATGATTACAATGTTGTATATAGAAGTAAAGGACAAAGAATAGCTGATAGAAATCCATAGAACATAAAGAATAAAATGGATTGGAACACTAGCTATACTGGTTGTCAACACTTGCTTCAGAGCTGTAGGATTAAGGTAGGATGACAGAGGAAAAGAACAAACAAATCATCTTGGACAGACAAGAAGGCCTATTGGAGAAGGTACATGTGTAGAGACAACTGAAATTCAACAAAGAAGCAAGGGCAATATGATAAAGAAAAGACAGTATTTTCAAAAAAGATATGCTAAAACAACTGGATATCACACACAGAACACCATGCCTAGATGTGCGCTTTGCATTCTTTCCAGAAAATTAATTTAAAGTGAGCAATAAATTTAAAGATAAGCCACCAAAAGTAAAAATGTGAGAACACATGAGAAAAATCTAGACCATCTTGGATGCACCAATGCCTTTCTTGATGCAATATGAAATGAGAAGCAAGGCTTCTACCTTTTATCTGAAGGAAAGGCAAAATAATGACATAAAACAATACAGTCAGAGGATACATTTCCAAAAGATGCCTGCTATCTAAAATATACAATCAGATATATATTTTAGGTAAAATGTATTCACTAGACACATACACTATTCATATATATTTCAGATAAGCATTCTTTATAAAGTAGACACAGGTTATGAGAGACGTTCTAAAGCTAATTGTTTTCCTATTTCTGATTCTATCATGGATTTACTATTGTTGTTTTCTTCTGAGGGTGAAGGAGTAAGTAAAGCATATTCAATACTTAAAGTATAAAACTGAAGGTGAGGAATCATAGCTTCCACATCAAATTCCAATTCTTACTGTGAATTTGTGAACAGAGATCCTGGGGGAATCCTTGATAACGTTGAAATTGGCTGCATGGCTGCAACTTCTATTACAAATTGTGTATTTAAAAATGCAAGGAGGGGGGAAGATGAACAGCCAAAAATCCAGTGGTCTAAATTCCAGACTTCATACTGTCAAACTTATTTATAAACATATCTAAAGGATATCAGGCTTGGACCAAGCCGTGAGTCTAAACCACCATTTTTACACTTACTCAATATGGAACACATGAATTCTCACGAATCTTATGCCGAGTTGTTCTAAGTACAATAGGAGCTGGTAAAACATCTAGTTCCAGATGTGTGTGCCTGTTCATGTGCCTGTGTGTGTGTATGTGTTTGAAAGCCCAATCAATATGTCATGGTGACACTGCCAAATTCTCAGAACTACCATTAGATTTTGGATTCTCTGCAATATTTTTATTATTTCTTTAATACATAAAGCAATTAACAAAATAGGTAGACAATATAATTTTTCAAAATGTAACAAGAATAGTGAAGATTTTTTTTCCTTCATGGCTATTCACATAAGCTTAGATCGAATTCCTACTAGACTCCTTTGATTATAACTTTGTAAAGCAGCTATCTTGGACTTTACTGTTTTTAAAATATATATCTGCTCAAAGGTCATCTTTTTAAATGGCTATCCTGAAGCCAGGTAGAGAAGGCCTCTCCTGTATCACAATTGTATCCTCTTACTACATCTAATGCAATTTAGTAAACATCTTATTGTATAATCAAAGCAAATTAAAATATCTATAAAGGTGACAGACAATAAAATAATTCTCTAAAATAAGATGATAAAAAGTCAGTATGCCAACAGTCTGTGATATCCACTGTCCACATTCCTCATTGCCAGATGGAGTCCAGCTTCAGTTCCTTCTCCTGAGGCACAGCCATGAGGAGAATTAATATGATCATTTTCATCCCATATAACACATCTCAAAGGTTCACTAATAAGCAGAGCAATTCTATAGAAATTTGTTTTTAAAATCATCAGGATGAAAGTCTCAAAACTGAAACATAAATCATCTAAAAGATTAGCTTATATTCCTTCCAAATCTAATGACTCCATGCAAAGAATGAAATCAGTGATGGAACTATAAAGTATAACTTTTCTTTATATCAGAGAAATATGGAGAGTAAACATCTGATTTTATTAATCCCTACATCTTGCCTCTCCAAAATTAGCATCTTTCAAAATGGTAGGGGATCATGTGGATGGACTAAGTTAGGAATTGGGCTTTCTAGCGTGTCAGAGGCTAGAATCCTATAGTGTGCCTCTTATAAAATTTTACTAAAATTTAAGAACATCCTGGTACTTTATCCCTTCTCTATCTTGCCAAATCACTTCTTGTCTTAAACTAAAATACCCTCTGAATAACATCAGCCATCCAGCTCAAAGAGTGGTCAGGAGTCCTGACACTATTGCCATGGTGTACTTGCAGACAGGAGCCTAGCATAGCTGTCCTCTGAGAGTCCCAACAAGCAGCTGAAAAAACCAGATGCAGGTACTAGCACCCAATCAATGCACAGAAGTCAGGGACCCTTATAGTTGAAAATTAGGGAAAAGCTGGAAGAAGCTGAGGAAGAGGGTGACCCCATGGGAAGATCAGCAGTCTCAACTAACTTGGACTCCTGAGATCTCTCAGACACTGAGCCACCAACTAGGCAGCATATACTAGCTTATACAAGGCCCCCGACACATATACAGCAGAGGACTGCCTGGTCTGGTCTCAGTGAGAGAAGATGCACCTCCCTCTTGAGAGAGACTTGAGGTCCCAGGGAGTGGGGAGGTATGGTGGAGTAGGAGTGAGGGGGTATGGACATCCTCTTGGAGACTGAGGGTGGGGTGGAGGTATGGGATGGGGAGCGGTTGGAGGGCAGACTGAGAGAGGTATGAAGACTGGAGTGTACAAAAGGATTAAAGAATAAAAATAAATAATTTTAAAACAAGAATTAAAACTTTAAAAGGCACCAAATCACAAAGCATAGGATACTTTCTCAATCAAGAATGAGTCACTTCCAAAAAAAGCCTAACTCTAAATATGGGTTAAAATGTTTACAATATTCAGAAGAAATTTCCTTTAGAACCCATATCCCTGTGGGTCATGGAATCACAGAGAAGGGGACACTGAGTCCTATTTTTCTGTCTTCTAAGAACATCTTTAAAAAGCACTTAAGAAGAACAAACATTCTAAAATACCCTTTGTCATCAAATTGTATACAACGACATATAGGTTATGAGTAGAAAACACAGCTAAAAGTTGTGGCTAAACAACAGGTGGGCTAGAAGTAGGGTCACATACAGGAATGCACCATCAAGAACAGACAAGCTTTGAGCTGCCCATTTTTAACCCTCAGCTATGTCATAGAAACATATTCTTGCCTAACAAGAATTTCAAACCGTCAAATCCCTAAATCATCTGGGCATTTCTGAGGATCCTGAAATATAACAGTCTATCTGAAGATGAAATAAAAGAACTTGTTTTCGAAACAGTTTTCGTTCATGTCTAACATTCTTGCTTGAGAAGCTTACACTTGTGCCCCTGCCTTTCAAGTAAATGCTGGCCATTTTTTTTTCCTTTTGCTATTTTTAATCTACTGAACATTCAGGGCATTCCTGGTATTTATAGTTTATTAATTTATTTCCTTATGTCAGCTCACCAACATTATTATGCCATACAGAGTATATAGTTTGGATCTGATTTAATACCTACCTAAAAATCACTCAACAGGTGTCATCCATATTAGTAATTTCATCTTAAATATAGTGTTTGGTCAGCTCTCACAGTACTAGGTCTATGTTTCAAAGTGATCATAACCTGAAAGTCACTGATAAAACATAAGACTGATAAAGTGTTTGAAACCCTGAGTGGTATAGCTACATATTTCAAAGGGAATAGAGTTATTTTTTAAATATGTGCCCTCTGAAACACGTTATCTAAAATCACATTGTTATATTCTTTTATATACCTGTACATACATAATTTCATTTGCTTTGGATTCTTTCAATATTGGTTTAATCTACTTCAATGCCACAAATCACATATTCATATCCTCTATGACAGAGGAAAATGGGGTTTTTTTTGTTTGTTTTCTTAATATTCTTCCCTAATGGCCAATCATCTACAAGGATTTCATAATACCTTTCTGTATCACTTCCTTTATGAATCTACACCACCACTCCTGTCCCTTGTTACCATAGTTCTTTCTTTACTGCTACATTCTTAAAGATATATTTATTTTTTACTTTTTGTGTATGGAGTGCTTTGTCTGCATGGATGTCCTTACATCATGTGTGTTGGGAGCCTGTGGAGGTCAGAGAGGATGTCAAATTCCAGGAACTGGAGTTGCAGACCGTTGCAAGCTGCCAGTGGGGTCCTGTATAAGAACAGCAAGTGCTCATACGCAGAGCCATCACTCCAGTCTCTAGTCTACAGTCTCTTCTTTCTTTTCACCACTGAGAAAACTACTCCCAGTCCAGCTGTTTCTCCGACAGCTTTTCTTTCCTTTTTGATAGCCACACAAGTGAATTGTGGCTCAGTGGATACCACATTGGCTATGAACATCCATCTGATTACCAAAGTTGACTTTCTCAACCAACCATATTAACCAGACTTGGTAGCATTTGACAGCATCTGCTACGTTGAAATAATCAACTCTGTTTACTCAGTATTTGTGCTAAAGGAAACACCATAGCTTGAACCATGACATCTATCTTGAGCATTAACAAGACACACCTGTGGTCTGCTGTCTCCGGGAGCTCACACTCACTCACCATTTCTCCTTTCCTGACTTCTACTTCATAAATATTAATATTCTCCATCATAAACCTTTCCCTGTTGAATTTACACAAACCTCTGCTGAGATTTCCTCCTTGCCATCCATCACCTGTGTATGAGCATGGTCTAATCACCAACTTCCTCAGATGCTCAAGGTAACAACTTAAGATATTCATTCCCTGCCTTACGGTCCGATAGGCTTCAAACTCTATAGACAGGGAATATCAATGTATCAGTTTCTCTTTCCCCTTCCAGCCTGGTTTCTTCAACGGAAATTCCCAGCTTGTATATTTGGCCAAAAACCAAAAACTAACTGATCATCTTCCACATCTAGCTGGAGTCTAACATCCATTCTATGTATGTTAGGTAGCATCTACAGTGATTTTTAAAAATGATTGTATCATATCTTGACATAGCTAAGCATGAAATGTCATCCAGTTTATCCTCCACTCATTCAAAACATCACATAAACTCTTTACATGACTCTTATATGGTTAGGTTCTGCCTTCCCCTTCTAACATCCTTAGCTAGGCTCAATCTACAAAGTTTTTTTCTGGAACACACCAAGATCCCTAACTCCTGGGACCTTTTGTTTTCCATATGCAACTCTGTGACTCTTGGGTACTTACATTGCAACTCTGATCTTTATATGGACTTCATACAAATGTTTTGCTACCAGATACCTTAAAGTTCCAAGTAAACATTGGCTAAATGTGGAATTACCTGCTAACAAAAATGGATCAATACACCACAGCTTCTGGTCTCAAGAAATTCTATTCATAAGTGCTTTAAATGATTCTCTAATGGCCATAGAGTCTGAAATGTAAGCTCAGACCACCTAGTACTAGAAGATATTTTTTAAATCTGTTTTGTTGTTGATAATAAACACAGACAGCAACCAAAGGTCACAAAAGATGAGATGGATAATTCATAAGAAAGAAAGTTCTGTGGACAAGGATGGCATTCTATTATTGATGCACAGCTTTGAGTTGTACAGTAACAATCTGCAGTATCATCTCTGATCCATACACCTAGTCATGTCACAGTAACTGTCTGTCTCTTCCTGTCTGGTCGCTGTTCTCATCTGGGCTTTGTACTCATGAATCACACAGTGCCAATAAAATTCTAAAGAACAGTGACAAAAATAGTCCAGCAGAAATTACATTTGTTTCGCAGCTTTTCTTCTCAATTAACAGAGGGGGCTGGCATCAACGTCAGAATTGAAGTTGAACCAATCAGAAAGCCACGATCCAAATTGGCCTGATTCAAAATGTCATATGACCCCAACTAACACTTTCTAGAGGGAGAAAATGACAGGTTTTATAATGCCATCACTTTGTGTTGTCAAAAGCAGGAGTACTAAGATAGCGTGCACCCCAGTGGTTGTACAGCAGGGCTGATAACAAACCAGAGACCAGCTGAAAGTAACAGAGTCGGCTATTAAGATACTTCTGCAGATCTGTAGAAATTCTAGGTCCAGATAGTTCAGATCGATATCAGAGGATTGCCCCTCCTTAATTTTGAGCTTTGGAGACTTTTTTTTTTTTTTTTTTTTTTTGCTTTCTGTCATCATAAATGAGCCTGTCTGCATATCAGATCCTCAGGAAGCAGCATGACATCAGGGTACCAGAACAGGTGGAAGGCTCTAGACTTAAGACACTTTACATTGTGTACTACTCCCTTATGGTTAGAATGATAAAAATCAAGTCCTAGGATTCATGACTGTGGTACATGCATCTCAGGGACTAACAAATGTCTCAAGAAAAAGCTCTCCTAATATTTTAGCAGGTGTTAATGTGTTCATATATTACTTAACAAAGTTTATAATAAATTCTATTTATAACATATATATATAATCGTACATAAAATTTTATTAAATTAGTGTTATACGTACACACTAATTTTAATATGTAATATATTCATTGTATATAATATATAATATGTAATATGTAATGTTCATTATATATAATGAAATGGGTGTGTGTATGTGTGTGCTTATCATTTAATTAGGGTTTATTTTGCAACTGAGAAAGCCCAGAGAGTTTACTCGTTTTTCCAGCATCACAGAACCGCTAGCATAGCAGCAGCTACATTTATCCTACTTAGCACACCAGCAGTAAAACTTTACATAGCAGACGTAATTAATTGCCACAGAGAACCACTTACATTGAGAGTAATTCGTTCAGGAAATACCCTCCAAGCTGCTCTCTTTTACAGAGACCATATCTTTATGGTGATTTTTTTCACAACAGATGTAGATCGTCACATTTTAATAGTTCTTTTTTTGATTTTTTTTTTCGCGTGCTCTTGTTTGGAGCAGGCTAATGAATCACTTCTTGAAGAATGGATTCCTTTTGTTACACTGGATTTAAGTTTCCTGACATTAATTTAAGCAGGTCAGCAGGTTTAAGCAGTTCGTGAGTTTTTCACTTGACCAAGTCTATGACAAGGATCCCTTAAGACACTGAAAGCGCCTATGCTATGTGAACATGAGAACTCTCTGAAGCAGTCTTACCTTAGAGACTTGGGCTGTTATTCAGGTTGGTAATGCCTGGTATATCCTCGCTACAAGCAGTCTGTCTTATGTTCATCCCAGAAAAATAACTTGTGGCTTTGTGACTAGTTATTTTGTTTTGTTTGTTTGTTTTCTCAGCTGTTTATCAATCTATGATTTTATTTATAGATGTTAAGCTTTGCTAGATGGGAAAGGACAGATGCTGCTGAGGTAAAAGGCCTCCACACAGAGGGCTTTCTGGAAGCTACTATGATGCTTATCTCATATACTGTTCAGTATACAGGCTACAGCAAGCCTTCAGAGCTGTTTCCAACAGCTGCAGGACATCATGTGCTTACACCGACCTTCCTGAAGAACACCTAAAATGCTATGCTTATATTTTAAAAAATGCACACAGTAGGTGCTATTCCAAAAACAGCTGCCCTATCAACTCTTTTCCTTCAAACTTGAAATTAAGTTTACTGACAGAAAGCCCATTGTACAGAATTGCATACTACAGAACATTAGAACAAACAGAAGAAGGAAAGAAAAAATAGGTCAAAGGTCAGAAAACACACCTACAGGCGTGGTGCACAGTAGTCAGAATTCCTCAGAATCTGATGTTGGCTGCACTGACGCTGAACACACAGGAATACTGGGAGCAGATGATTCCTTATACAAGCAGGAAGGCATGCAGACAAACTTTCAAGCAATCATGCAAACGCAGTTAACTTTGAAAACAGGGCTAAGCGTTGTGAATGAGAATAAATCTGCCTCTTACCATCTGAGACTGACTTCTCGGACATCCATTGATATCTTCGACTTTCTCATTTGCTAAAATCAAGAGATTAAAATCAAAAGAGAGGAATAAAAGGACAACATGCTTAAGCAATAAGCAATGAGGTAAAACATACAGAAAGGAGATTTTAAAATAAATAAATAAATAAATAAATAAACAAACAAACAAACCAAGCAGAAATACCCCTGCTTCCCGTTCACTCTCCTAGCCATGGACAGGAGAGAACACACTTGTTCTCAGCCAACAATTCTATGTGCACAAGTCAAGCAAAGAAAGAAAGAAAAAAAAAGGAAGTTGCTGCTGGTTTTCCAGTATGTGCCAAATGACTGCTGACATGAGACCTTTCACAATTGTCACTGCTGGATCAAGATCCAGTTTCAAGGAGTCTCAATGTATGAGTTACTCCGGTTAATAAAATGCACACATGGGAGACATATGGTTTAATGAAGCTTTCATTTCTGACAATGCTCTTGTGTAAAGACACTGTTCCAACTATTTCAACGCATGGCCAGAATGTCTTGTTTTTAGTCTCACGTAAACACATTTAATTACATTGGAGATAGCCACACCCACAGCACTCCTGGATACAGGGAACAATTCTGTGTCTGTTCTACCTAAACTACATTGTAGCGAAAAGAGCGAGGAGCAGAGCCTCTCAGAGTTTAAGAGAGCAGGTCTCACCAATGATCTGAATGATGTCGGCCAGAAGGACCCCGTCCGCAATGTCCTGCTGCAAATCTTTGATCAGCCGCTTGTGGCCAGATTTTGCCAGGTAGTGGTTGGCCCAGTCAGTGTAAATCTGTTGGAGACAGGGAAGGAAGAAGTGAGAAGGGTGTGGGGGGAAGAGAGACAAGAAAACTCCTCAAGGCAAATGTGAGGCTCAAAGGGAAACTGTTCTGGATCGCATTCCAGCTAAAGAAGTCATAGCTCCAAAGGAAACAGTTGTAAAGTCTTTTTTAACTCGGCTCTTTCCCCCACTTATCTCCTGTTTCAAAGGAGGATGAATCACTCCTTTCAAAATCATGGACTAGTCACTTGTGACCAAGCAAAACTCCCTTCCCAGATGGCTCTGAAGGAGATCGCTACCGGGAAAGAGTTTGGGTTTCTTTTTTTCTCCCTTCCCTCCATTATTTTGAAAATAATCCTGTCTGTATAAAAGGAAGTCACCTGGACCGACTTATAGAGGAACTTTACAAAAACTGTGTTTCTCTGAAGAGGCTTTATTGAATTTGCCATCCGAGATGCTCTAATGTGACAATGTTTTGGCATGGTTTTATGAAATAATTGCAAATGCCTTCCAGTCTAAGATATATTGTTCGGACTGTCATCTCTCATTTAAGCCTCTTGAAATGTGTTTTTATTAGAACACAGAGGCAGCACGTGGAGTTATAATGCAGGAATTGAAATACAGAATTGGGAAGTGCATTTTGCAAGCCACAATTTGACTTACAAAAGTGAGTGACTCTAGCAACTGGTCAGGATATAAAGAAAAGTTGAAATTTCAAGAATACCACAGACACAAAAAGAAAAGTTACTATTTTAAAAAATCTTTTAGTCTAATAACCACAAAAGACAGAAAACAGCTTAAAGATGTTTAAATATCATGGGTGGTTCATCTGTAACCCTGTTAGAAGGTAGATGAAAATAGGACATAATATTAAAAATTGAAATGAGACCAGAGAAATGGTCAAGAAATGTTGAATCTATCGAGAGACTGTGGCTAATGTAGAATGTCTAAGATTAGCACAACTTAAGCTGAAGTGCTCTGAATTTTATCTCAGAGTCACGAGCACTAAATGCCAACATAGTGCAAATATACTGTTTAAAATACTTTGGTGCTAGACAGACTACTCGAGAGTCAAGAGTATTTAGTACTCTTCCAGAGGACCTACATTGATCTGATGCCTCTGACACCCTCTTCTGGCCACTTCAGGAAACAGATAAGTATATGGTACATACACACACACACACACACACACACACACACACACACACACGAAAACATTTTTAAAATTAAATAGATTATATTACTTTAATGAAAGAGCTTAAAGCTAGTACCTTTCATAGGCAAGACAAACAGTTTACCCCTGTGTTATCTGTGTTATGTCATTAGCCCCCTTTTCTGTTTTGAGATAAGATCTTCCTAACTTGATGCAGTTGGCCTTAAGTTAACACTGTAGCTTATGTAGGCACTGATATTATGATCCTGCTGCCTCAACCTATGGAGTAGCTAGGATTACAGAGCTAGAACACAAGACCTTGCTATTTCTGAAAAAAAAAACAAAACCATATGTTGTAATTAGCAAATCAGAAGTATATGACACACAACAAAGGTGGGAAGTCCATGCTTCATGCTCTTGAGCAATTTGATACAAAATGTTCCAAATGAATATGTCTAAGCTACAGTTTTCCATATTATAGTGCAGTTTTACACACACACACACACACACACAAACACAGAAAGAGAGAGAGAGAGACAGAGAGAGAGACAGAGAGACAGAGAGAGGCAGAGAGAGACAGAGAGAGACAGAGACAGAGAAACAGCCACACACATACACACATTCAAAGACACAACAGCCACACACATACACACATTCAAAGACACAACCACAGACAGACACATAGACATACACACATATACAAAGACACACACACAGATAGAGAGAGATGTATACAAACACACATGTATACACACAGACATATACTATTTTAGATTCAAAATTAAAACTGCATTCTATAATTTCAGCTTTTCTTATAACAATTCTAAAAATCATTTCATATATATATCAAGTATATGCCTGATAATATTTTGTATGAAAGTATTGTCCTTCCCATAAAGAATAATTAATATTTCTTAATATGATTTTACTGTGAAATGATGTGTGCATATATATTCATACATGGACACAGATAGCTTTGAATATTAGTATGATGATATTTTATATGGCTAAACATCTAAGACAGGCTGATCAATTGTTCAGAGTACTCTTGGGTAGAAACATTCCAAATATTAAAACACAGAAGATAGATTTTTAGAAACTATCAGGGAGTCTCTAAGGCATATCTAGTGACACTATTTTTCCACACAGTGTGAAAAAACTGAAGGTGTATTGGCACATAAGAAAGAGTATGTTGGTAAAGTGCCACTTAAATCTTCATATCTATAATCGTTATTTTGCAGACATTTGCATCTAAGAAAGTGACTCGTGGCTCCCTCTAAACCATAGCATAATCAATTTCTAAATGATCTTAGTTGATGATTCTCTAATACTCACTTATCCAGTGAAACTCAAGGTTTTATTATATTTATCGGACTGGAAATTTTTCTTTTTCTTTTTGTAAAGACATGAATTTAAAGGATTACGTTTCCTTCTTTTATCTGTAATTTATTTGAGTGACAGAGTTCCCAGTTCATCTTGTTAGCTGAATGTGAGTTAGATTTGAATTGTATCAGTCCCTCCACAGGCAGGAGTCACAGGCCCAGCACCCGACTTTAAAGGACCCACAGAGAAAAGAAGATTGGGTTCTAGAGTTAAACAAATCCGGTCTGAGGCCCAGAAGAGTTTATGACCACTGCAAACTTAGGAAAGTCACTTAAGCTCCCTAACCTGTAAACCAGGGTGGACAATAATCCTTGCATTGGATAACTCTGCCAAGACTAACAAACCAGCCCCTCTGTGAAGACAGTTACATAAAGTCACTCCTGAAGAAGATGTCCCTGAGACCTGAGCAGCACTGTTGTATTTTCCTCTGCTAGCATAGAAGAAATACTTGTTAAGGTTAATTGCTTCACAGAGATGAAGCAACTGGAGTAACCGGGACAGAGGCTGAGAAACTGCATTGCTTCCTTCTGGCTCTGTACATCTGCCAGATTCTTATCTTCTAATTAGCTGGGATTTCTGGTTTCTCTGCTTCCTCAACTAAGAGACACTACTGAAGCAGAGTGGTCACGTTCTCCTCGGTGTCTCTATTAGAGGTCACCTGTGTCACCTTCCACACTGCATGGGTTTTATTTTAGGAGGACAGCAAGATTGCAGGAAAAATTGCTCCTAATAAATAGCAAACTGAATGAAACAGATAAGCAGCAATACAAAATTTTGATTTTTATTCTCCAAGTGCATATCGAAAGAGTATTAATGTGAATGCAAATCTGTCAGGGAATTTAGGCAAACAAACAGAAGCTATTCAGCTGGCTTTTAGCACTGGTAAGAAGGCCTCAGACTGAATGGGCAGACCCTACTGGCTTGCTCCAGTATTTTCTCAAAGGGACTCCAAACTTGAGGTCTTTGCCTGAAAGTTTGCTTAGACCATAGGCCTGACTTTTATTATAGTCAGCAAAATCAGTAGCTAACTAAATAAAATGAAACCACATTTCTGCCTAAAAAATCAGATGCACAAACTTTTGGTAAGTCATTCTTTTTTCATGAACGTGTATATTTCCTGTAAGTAAAAGAAATGATAGATTACAAGAAAATCACAAGAGAAGGCGAAATCCTATATCCCAAAGGAATGCTATAATACAGCTGGCAAAAAATAAAACAGTTAAGATGCAAAATATAATTACCTGTTGTAAATAATAAAGCATATTTAGCAATATTATTTATTTATTTATTATTTGCTTCTTTATAGAAGATCTTGTTATATATGTCAGACTAAGGTCAAATTTACTTTGTTGCCCAGGATGGCCTTGAAAATGCAGCCATCCTCCTGCCTCAGTTTCTCAAGGGCTGGGGCTACAGGCATACACCAACATACCCATATTTTTTTTCCTTAAAATTCTTAAATCGAAACAAAGTGAGTGGAAGAAAGCAGTGGGAAAATGGGGCGTGTCCATGAGGAGACAGTGGACACAGATAGAAGATGTGGTAAGAAATCACAGGTTCACCAGCACACTCTCTGCTATGCTCTGATGAGAGAGGAATGCAAACAACCCTGTCAACCTTCGTTAAGCTCTGTTATTTGAACTGATGCGAAGGGACGATAAATTATGTCCTGATGCTGGGCTTGGCCTGCAAACTTGCCTCTGGTTCATCAACACACAAGGCAGTCATTGTATAAAACTTCATAGCTCCAGCTGATTGAGTTACAAAGTGTGCTATGTTTTCCAGGATTAGTCTATGAATTAATTGTAGGTTTTGAGGGAAGAAGTTGGTATAATTGTGAATAATATAAAATGAACACAGATTCAATATTTGGCAGCTTCTGTATGAACTCACTGAAGATTTCAATCATCAACCTTCAGGCCAACACTTCAAATATAGAGAATTCCTACTTCCAAAACCAATATTTTTCAAGTATTTAGACTAACAAATGTTATACACATCTCTATGAAGTATACTTTAGAAAATAAAGAAAATATAATAAGATTAAATTTACCCCAAAATAAAAAGTATATATATATATGTATATGTATATATGTATATAAATATATATGTGTGTGTGTTTGTTTATGCACATATATGAGTTCATTTATAGTAATTAAAATAATAAAAAATCAAAGGTATCATGTATCAAAATGAATTTTAGGGACTATTATATAATATGTATTATTTAGGTGACATTCTTCAGTAAGTTCTTTCACTTTCAATCCATGTGATGTCCACTGACTGAATATTTATTTTCTCAGTACCAGGGATTATTATTCTTAAAGAAGGCATTACTCTTATCCCTGAATAAAATTACTGTGAAGATTGAATGCACTCAGACATGTCCTTTCACTGAATACACTTGTTAAATGTTAAGTATACTATAAGTAGTTCACTGTTTTAATATGAGTACATATTAATTATAATGAGAATTGTAACAATTTTAAAGGATCCATTATTACTTCAACTCCTTAAACCTAAGCTATCTGTCTAATCGTAATGAAATGAAATATTTAAGGAAACCCACAGATTGGGAAAAACATCTTCACTAACCCCATGTCTGATAGCGGGTTAATATTGAAAATATATAAAGAAATCAAGAAGCTAACTACCAAGAAACCAAATAACCCAATCAAAAAATAAGGTATAGAACTGAACTGAGAATACACAACAGAGGAATCTCAAAAGGCTGA
Source organism: Grammomys surdaster (assembly GCF_004785775.1). Taxonomy (NCBI): domain Eukaryota; kingdom Metazoa; phylum Chordata; class Mammalia; order Rodentia; family Muridae; genus Grammomys; species Grammomys surdaster. The sequence goes on from NW_021621071.1 coordinate 130,691, forward strand.
GAAGCACTAAAAGAAACATTTAAAGTCCTTAGTGATCAGGGAAATGTATTCCAAAATGACCCTGAGATTCTACCTTACACCAATCAGAATGGTTAAGATCAAAATCTCAGGTGACAACACATGTTGGCAAGGATGTAGAGAAAGAGGAACATTCCTCCATTGCTGGTGGGATTGCAAACTGGTACAACCTCTCTGGAAATCAATCTGGAGGTACCTCAAAAAATTGAAAATAGATCTACCCGAAGACCCAGCTATACCACTCTTGGGCATATACCCAAAAAATGTTTCACCATGCCATAGGGACATGTGTTCCATTATGTTCATAGCAGCCTTATTTGTGATAGCCAGAAGCTGGAAGTAACCAAGATGTCCCACAACAGAAGAATGGATACAGAAAATGTGGTCCATTTATACAATTGAATACTACTCAGCTATTAAGACCTAGGACATCATGTGTTTTGCAGGCAAATGGATGGAACTAGAAAATATCATCCTGAGTGAAGTAACTCAGACCCAAATGGACAAACATGGTATGTACTCACAAATAAGTAGATATTAGCAAAAAAAAAAAAAAAAAGACAGAATACCCAGAATACAACTCAAGAAGGTTAACAAGCTGAAGGACCTAAGTAAGAATGCCTCAATCCCACTTGGGAGGTAGAAGAAATCAATCACGGGGGCAGGGGCAGGGGATAGGTAGGAAAGGGGACAGGGAGAGGAAGAAGGGAACATGATCAGGTATTGGGTGGGGGGAACAGGATCGAAAACCTTGAGGCCTAGTTGGAAGACAGGGCATCAAGTGCATAGATGAAGTTGCTGTCCCACAGTCAAAAACTCTGACCCAGAATTGTTCCTGTCTGAAAAAACTACATGGACAAAAACGGAGAAGAGCCTGAGGGAAAGGAGGTTCAGTGACGGGCTCAAATTGGGATCCAGCTCAAGGGGAAGCTCCAAGGACTGACACTATTACTGACGCTATGGTGTGCTTACAAACAGAGGCCTATCATGACTGGCCTCCAAAAGGCCCAACAAGCAGCTGAAAGTCAGATGCAGATAGTTACACCCAACCAATGGACAGAAGCTGGTGACCCCTGTGGTTGAATTAGGGAAAGGCTGGAAGAAGCTGAGGAGGAGGGTGACCCCATAGGAAGACCAGCAGTCTCAACTAACCTGAACTCCTGAGATCTCTCAGACACTAAACCACAAACCAGGCAGCATACACCAGCTGACATGAGGCCCCCAACACATATACAGCAGAGAACTGCCAGGTCTAGGTTCAGTCAGAGAAGATGAACTTAACCCTCAAAAGATTTAGGACACCAAGGAGTGGGGAGGCTTAGTGAGGTAGTGGGGGATGGAGACATTCTCTTGAAGATGGAGGGAGGAAGAGGTGTGGGATGTGGAAAAGTTGGAGGGTGGACCGGGAGGGGGATAAAGTCTGGACTGTAAAAAATGATTAAAGAATAAAAATAATATAAAAAATGAATTAATTAAAAATAGATATTGGGTACTAAGAGGTACTAAGATCTTTGAATGCAATGTGAAATGAACAACACCAGTTTAAATGTCTACCATCTTGAATATTTATCATTTTTTTTAGTAATGACATTTAAAATGTATTTTCTTCATTATTTTCAATATTACTATACACTGATATTAATTGTAAGTGTAACCTTATAGTGTGTGTATGTACATATTGTGAACAGGAAGGATGTGACCATGACATGTAGACATCATTTTGACACTATAATATGCAGTCTGGCATGAGCACCATATCCAGTAGTGGTGGACTTGCTGAATCATAAATAATTTTACTTTTCCTATTGTGAAGGGCCTTCTTAATATTTCCCATAATGTCCTTTTATATTTTTCCAGTGCTATGCAATATACTTCGCAGAGAAAGTTATATCTTTCTTGTTTAAATTAGTTATTCTAACAAATGTCAAGTCCTTGATTCTTTGGGATATCCTGGAATTTTGGTTACAAAATATCTAAGCTACCAAATCTCAGAAAACAACAAATGGATAAGTACACTGAGATCATAAACAGCATTTTAAAGGAGCCTCACTAATGAGGTAAATATTGTTTGGAATTAAACAATAGAAGGTCTTAGGGTTTCACTGCTGTGAACAGACACCATGAGCAAAGCAACTCTTATAAGGACAACATCTGGGGCTGGCTTACAGGTTCAGAGATTCAGTTTATTATCATCAAGGTGGGAGCATGGTAGCAACCAGACAGGCATGGTGCAGGAGATGCTGAGAGTTCTACATCTTCATCTGAAGGCTTCTAGGAGAAGATTGGCTTCCAAGCAGCCAGGACTAGTCTATTAAAGCCCATACTCACAGTGACACACCTACTCCAACGAGGCCACAACTCCTAATAGTGCCACTTCCTGGGTCAAGCATATACAAACTATTACAGAAGGAAACAAAGAATCAGAGAAAAAAAACCTAACAGGTGATCCTTAGGACTGAGTGACACAGAAGCTCTTGGCTCCGAGAAGGAAAAGCCACGTGTTCAACTCAACAGTCTAGGAAAGCATTTGAACCCTCCTCACTCCACAGGCTTCTTCTGAGGAAAGAACGCAGTCAGCCCAGATATAACTGAAATCAGAGCAAGGAACGCATACAGAACTGCAAACGGACAGTAGGAAGGCCTGAGAGGATGTCAACATGTTATGGTGACTCAAGTCTGGCAGGCACTGCTACATTTCAGTGCTTATGAAACATCAGTGGTACTGACGTCTTTACCCCATACTGTCAAGATAAGTAACAGTCTTGTGCATGGACCAAGCTGGTAGCCTCAAAGGGAAAAGCTATAAAAAGGGAAGAATCTGGAATTGGGCGAACCTTTTCTCTGATGATTGGATTTCAAGTCAAAGGTTACTAAATCCCTTTAAATGGGGAGAAATGTATTGCTGCATATGGTATAAAAACCTTAGTCATGGAAAAAATTACATATTCTATTTACTTAATAAAGCATGTATATTATGAATTCTAATCAAATCTACCCAGCATTCCTTCCCTTCCAAGTCTTCCCCTATCACCATCACTTTTCCCTACCAACTTTATGTGTGCTTTCAAACCATAAGACCATCTCCTGGAATATGAGTAGCACCGTAATGTCAGCATCCATGAATAAAACTGGCTGTCCTTACATCAGCATCCACTTATTCTCAATAGTTTCCCAACCAGGGGTGGATATCCATAATCCCCTCCCCATGCAGGGATTTGTGCTAGCTCCAACTTGTGTAGGCCTTGACCATAAAGGCCTTTTGCTACAGATATCACTCTCTCTGGCTCTTATCATCGGTGTACCCTTTTACCATGATGATCCAACTATACATCTCATTTAATGTTTTGTAATTTTGTAGAGTCTCATCCAATGGAGAAAGAAAAAGAATGGTAAGAACTGACAAAGCGAGTTGGAACATCAGTTTGGTTTTATAGCACAAGACAAGGTACTCTTGCTTAGTTTGAGATAGTTGATCAGGAACTGCATCTTAAGTTGGCTACAGGACTAATGAATCTAAGAAGTCAATGGATTCCTATTCTGTGATGTTTGCAGAAGGCTGTGGTTTTGATATAGTTTTTCCCTGACGGGTTCATGTTGAGCCCTGGTCCTATTTGTGGCTATGCAGACATGGGGTTATTTAAAAGATGGAGTCTAGTAGCCTGGACAGTATTTAGGGCCCTGGAGACATGCCACGGAAAGGATTGGCATGTTTCTCCTGGGATTCCTGAGTTAGTACTAATGACAGAGTTGCCATAAAAGAAAACCTGACACTTACCTAGTCTCTGGGTTTTCTGATTAACATTTAAACTTCACATATACCCACAAAGATATCACTCTCTCTCTCTACCATAGGGAATACAGCCATAGGAAGCTTCACCAGAGTTTGTTCCATAGTTGAGCCTCCAAACTGTGAATGAAATAAAATCTCTAAAAGTATGAGCCAGGCTCAGATATTTCGTGATAGTTACACAAAATGACAAAAATCGCAAAATGTCTAAGACTCAATATTGAGTGCCATTTGAAAGACATATACATTTCATCAATTTGATGGCTTTGGGTAAAATAAGTACCTTCAGAGTATATGCCAAATAATCTTACTGCTAATCAGTTCAGCATATCTAGTATGGTTCTTAATTATAAAGTTTTTTTCTTACAATGAAAATATATTAATTAATAGCTTCTGAAAATTAATTAGTGATGGCCTATGAAGGCAAGTAAAATGGGTAAGCCATGTAGCCTTATGGCTTCCTTTAATCTTTTTCTGCATTTATTGAATCCAGTCGCTGAGCCAATCTTCCAAAATCTGTTTGCTTCATCCCTCTTGACACTGTGGCTTCATCTGTACCATCATGTCCCTGCTTCAATGTCTTAGCCCTTCTCAGCCCAGCTCCTGTAATATCCCAGAAACAGTCTTTGAATTCAGGGGTGACAGGTATTAACATGTCCCTTATATTACGACAGACAACCAGTTATGACGTTAAAATCAGAGCAAATTATCTCCCTACTAAGAATCACATAATAGAACTCAATTAACTTAAAAACGTTTCTTTATAGGACCAATTTCTTACTTTTTAAGAATGAATTATTTTAAAGAAAAACAGCAAGGAATGACAACAAAACTACATTGATTAGGCCTACAGAAAACGACAGGGAATTGAAGAGTGCCACACACAAGGGAAAACTCTGGCAGGAAGAAGGAAAGACCATTCTGAGGGATACAAGAATGCCGACAACCTACAAAGAGACAACAAATTCAGAGATCATGGATGTTTGATTTGGTGAGGGGTACATGGAGGAGACAGGAGTAAGATGTTAGAAATCAAGAAAGTAACAGGCATAGAGAAAACACATATAAAATTAAGGTGGCTGTATGAAAATTTATATTATCTTCCTTTATTACTATCCCTTAAATGCCTGTTTGCCTTCTGATAAGAGACAGAAAAGATTTGGATCTGGATAAGAGGTGAGGTAAGGGGGAAGTAGGGGGAGTAGAGGAAAGGGAAACATCGGCTTACATCATATGAAAATTATATTTTTAATAAAAGACAAAACAAATATAGATAACCTAAAAAACAAAAGTAGAATTTAAGGTTACCAAACACTTAAGGCTATATGTTTAAATAAAATACTAATACTAACATACACAGATACAAAGATTCCAAGGAAAACAGTTAAAATGAGGAACAGACTAAAGTCAAAGAAATTATAACTAATCATCTATATCAGGAAAGAGGCAGTATATCCTTCAGAAGAAGACAGATCATGTATATAAACCATAAACACCTATTTGAAAAAAATGAAATAAGATGTTTTGAAATTGAAAGTATTAGGGTTTAATTAAGTTAAAAGACTAGAAGGTTAAATTGAAAATATAGAAGAAATGGATGAAAATGTAGAAATTGAGGAATGCAAAACATTATGTAGCATTATATTATAGGATAGGGTCATATATATATATATATGGGAAATAAAAATGTATCTTAATAACTATGGAGCCACAAACAAGAAAAAAATAAAGCACAGACACTGTCAAAAGAAGGTAATGACATCACTGATCTCAACAGCTCTCCCAGGATGAGCAGTTACAGAGGAGGACCCAACAGGGATGACATTAGTCTAAATACTCAACAAAGGGGAGATAGAACATGTAGAGACCATCTCTAGTAGATAGGCATGGCACCCAGTTGAGGGATGGGACCACCCACCCATCTCAAAATTTTTAACCCAGAAATGTTCCTGTATAAAGGAAAGACAGGGACAAAAAAGTGGAACAGAGACCGAAGGAAAGGCCATCTAGAGACTGCCCCACCTAGGGATCCATCCCATCTGTAGACACTAAACCCTGATATTATTGGTGATGCCAAGAAGAGCTTGCTGACAGGAGCCTGGTATGGCTGTTCCCTGAGAGGTTCTACCAGCACCTGACCGATACAGAAAATACAGGAAAATAATGGCCTCTCATATAATGTCCTATGACAAAAATATTTGGAATGCATGGATAAAATAAGAACACTAAATTAGCAGGTGAGCAAATGTGGGAGGCTGACAAAGGACACTTTCAGGAACAGGGTAAGGCCACATCTCTCCTACCTGCTAGATAGAACTTAGAGAGCAAACCTTTAGATGGAACCCAGAGAGACTATTTTAGAATTGCTGACAGCAGGAAAGCACTGCAAGTAATGTAAACTCTGACAGTTCAGATAGAGGAAATTTTACTAGGATGGACTTTACAGAGCTGTTGGAAACCAGAGGAAGACGTGGATGTGGATATTTAGAAATCTAAATTAGAAAGTATGCAATGATCATCAGTTGTAGCATAAAAACACGATTTACAAACTTTCCTTTTTAAGAAGGACTGTAATCATGGTGTATTGTATGTGGCTTGGCAGTAAAGGACATCTACATGGAAATCATTTAAATATATGGATTTAGCTGAAAATTATAATGTAAGTATATTGATGGTAGAACAAAGCAGATGGGAAGAAGGGAACCAAACCTCATGTTTTCACAAACTCAACACATAATATCTACAACTGGTGTATTAATACTAGGGCGTATCACTGGGAAATGTTGAAATGAATGTCAAAGAAAACTGTTAAATGGTGCGAATTGATTTCCTCTGTTGTGGTAAGGAAGAAGTGAAGGCCAGAAAGTGGTTTGCACTTAATTTAACTAGGAGACACTTTTTTTGAGATTTTATTTTTATTTCATTAAATGGGTGCTTTATCCCCATATCTGTGTGTGCACCGTGTGTATGAAATACCTGCACAGGACAGAAGATGCCTGGGACTGAAGTCAGGATGTACACAGGCATCAGTGTGGGTTCTGGGAATGGAGGCCACATCCTCTGAAAGATCAGTCATTTCTCTAGCCCCAGCTCTATGACCTGTGAAGCTATTTCATGTCTATTATCTGATAATGATGTAAATCACTTGTTTGAAAATACATATATTGAATGATTCTGAGTAAGAGAGGGTGTGGCCGTTAAGTAAGGTGTGGAGAGACAGAAGAGGCATGTTCAGTCAAGTGAAGATCACACAGAGTTGGTCAGTGGAGAAACCCGTATTTGTAACCTAAGCTAGAGAGTTTGTCATTAACCAATTACCAGACACTGAATAGAGACTGCTTCAAAGCTCATGGTTATCAACATGGCGTCCAGAGACGTTCACCTACAGCTGGTCATAGCAAGCTAACACAAATCAATCAAAAGTGCCCGCCCTCACTCTGAGAATGTAATGAAGTACAACGGCCTGGTCTATATCTCAATTGAAAATGTTTGCCTAGGATTCGTGAGAACATTAAGTCAATTCCTAGCACTGTGCCACCCCAAACAAACAAGTCCTGCAGAGATTCCAGTAGAGCAAGGCTGCAAATGAACATTTGTAATTCTGGTAACATGAGAGGCAAGAAAAGGGCACCAGGAATTCAGAACAAGCCTTGGGTACGTCTTGAGTTCAAGGCCAGCGTGAACCACAGGTAATCCAAAAGAATCCAAAACACACACTGACTTACTTTTAATGTTTCAAAAATATATCATTTGAGTGCCTATCAATATAATTCTGACGTATGCCCCAGGTATTGCTAATTTCTTTACATGTATGATTACCAACTTTAAATAAAGTAAATAATGACATTCATGTTTATAAATATCAACTTCTTTTATCACCATACTGGTCTAAGGCTTTTTAGAGTAACTGCCTCTCTTAAAAGTTACACCTTGGCAGCCTACTATAGAGACTTTTATCATAAATCCAGATTAAATAAATAAGTCATCAGTAACTGAGACCCTCATGCTCAGACCTTTCATGGCCGACAGATGTCAAACACGTATTTAGCTCAAGTTTTAGATGTTGTGGAGCAGAAACTAGGTGCACATTTCGACTCACAACAGCATCTATCATTTTTAAATTTATAGCATGATTTGTCGCTTTGGAATCTCATGATGCCTGTTTTCATCCTGGACACTAGAAATTTTTAGATGAACATAAATAGCCATATATGTAAGCTGATACAAAAAGAAGGGGGAGGGGCTTACATACTAACTATAGTATGGTCTGAATTTTTTTTTTTGTATATGTAGTTTTCTTACAGAGAAAATAACAGGCCAGACATAAACTGTACCATCCACAACCGGATGAAATTGGCCAGCATTTAAGGGGGAAGTGCTGTGTTTGTCATTGTGGTCACAGCGTAAATGCTGATGGTGATGTTTGTCCTTGAGGAAGGCCAGAGAGGAGGAAAAGGTAAGTACATAGATATCTGTGCAGCTGTGGCTGCCTAGACTCCCCCCCCCCCACACACACACACTCCCCCACTGCTTTCCCACAGTGCTCTCTACCTTGCTCAGGTCACACAAGTCCTTTGTAGGATTTTCTTACACCCATCTGAAGGTATCTTTTCCACTCCCTAGCCTTTTTCACTACTTCATAGGTAGAATTCAGATACATAACAAAGCACCATCTAAGCGATGATCGTTCCTTCTATAGGGAGCATATTTTTAATTATTTTTAGCAAAGGAGTTGAATGCTGGTAATAACTTAGTTTAATGCTTTCTTCTCTTCCTTTGCACTCCAGCTGTCACCGGGGACATGGCAGGATTGCATCTGCATGACTGTCTTCATAGCCCTAAGCAATGAATGAGATACTTCTCTCAGGGCCTCACAGTTTAACTCATTCAATCCTAGGAGGAAGTTCCCTGTGAGCATCACACTTCCCTTATAGAGAAAAGAACCCTGAAGCAAAGGTATACCTTTTCCCAAGGTGGTGGTGGTTAATCACTTTACAGAAAAAAGGGAGGAGGGGCGTCTGGCTCAAGATTTATGCTCTGGGTGTGGACAGAAGGATATGTCACTAATGACATGCCCTGAACTCTAACTTCCTGCAGCTGTTCCCACTTCATGAGACAGCCATCTCAAAATATGGGGGAAAAGTCTTTTGCCTGTTACCATGTCTGGCACTGATAGAGAACTCAGAGAATAATCCATATTAATGGTTTGCAAATGTTTGACAAGACAAGGGCAATCTACAAATAATTCAAAATAGATAATATTTAAAACAGCAGTACAAAAAAAACCTTTCAGATTCCGTGTTGTTTTTAGGGAAACAAATTGAAAAAAATCCTTGTGTTCTTAAAATCTTATTTTTTGTGATTCCTAATGATATTCAGCTAAACTCATAGACTGGTCCCTAGTCCAATGGTCGTTAGAGAGGCGTCATCCAACAATGGATGGGACTAGACACAGAGATCTCCAGGTAAATACTGGAAGGGAGGTTGTGGGGGACATGGAAACCCAGAATAAGAAGAAGAGGAGGAGGAAGAGGGAGAGGAAGAGGAGGAGGAGGAAGAGGAGAAAGAGGAAGAGGAGGAGGAGGATGAGAAAGAGGAGGAGGAGAAAGAGGAGGAGGAGGAGAAAGAGGAGGAGGAGGAGAAAGAGGAGGAGGAGGAGAAAGAGGAGGAGGAGGAGGAGAAAGAGGAGGAAGAGGAGGAGAAAGAGGAGGAGGAGGAGGAGGAGGAGGAGGAGGAGGAGGAGGAAGAAAGTCTAGTTGCCAGTGGTGTGGAGGACAACACAAGAACAAGACCCACAGGATCAACTAAGCAAGGCTCATAGGGGCTGACAGAGACTGAAGCAACAATAACACACCTTTTATGGGCATAAGGTAGGTTCTCTCTCTTTCTCTCTCTCTCTCCTTCTCTCTCCCTCCCATAGCCATGTAGCTTGATGTTCTTTTGGGACTCTTAACATTGGTGTGTAGTATCTCTGACTCATTTGCCTACACATTGGACCCTTTCCTTCTTCCCCAGTTTCCCTGTCCAGTCTTGATATGAAGGTGTGTGCCTAATATCATTGTAACTTGTTGTGTATGTTCCCTTGATATCCCTAAGAGGCCTTTTTTCTGTTTTTGAAGTGAAACAGAGCAGGGGTAGAAGGGAAGTAGGGGGAAGACTGAGAGGAGGGGAGCAGAGGGTAGAAGTTGGAATATAAGGTAGGAGAAAAGGTTAGAGAAATATTAAAATTAAAAATTAAATAAAATAAATCTTGTTTTTGTTCTTGGCTCATAAATAGATGTAAAAAGTAGAGCTCAATTAAAAGTAAAGTTGGTAAATCACTCCAAAGAACAAATGGTATGCTAGAAAATATGTGTAGGAAGTTCTTATGCAGCCGGGGGGTGGTGGCATACGCCTTTAATCCCAGCACTTGGGAGGCAGAGGCAGGCAGATTTCTGAGTTCGAGGCTGGCCTGGTCTACAGAGTGAGTTCCAGGACAGCCTGGGCTATACAGAGAAACTCTGTCTCGAAAAACAACAACAAAACAAAACAAAACAAAACAAAAAAGAAGTTCTTATGCACGAAACACAAAGTTTCTTTTTTATTACTATTGTTCTTCAATCTTTTTTTTGTTTACACTCCAGTGGTTATCGCCTTCCTGGTCAAAAAAATCATCAGATCCTACTACAAATCCCAATACCCCAAAAAACTGGAAAATCTAGGTGAAATGGATGATTTTCTAAAGAGATAACACGTACCAAAGTTAAATCAGGAGCAGCTAAACTATCTAAACAGGCCCATATCCCTTAAGGAAATAGGAGTCATTAAAAATACTCCCAACTAAAAAAAAAGAAAAAAAAAAAGAAAGAAAGCCCAGGACCATATGGCTTTAGTGCAGAATTCCACCAGATTTTCAAAGACAAGCTAATACCAACACTCCTCGAACTATTCCATAAAATAGAAACAGAAGGAACACTACCTAATCCATGCTATGAAGCCACAGTTACACTGACACCTAAACCACACAAACACCCAACAGCACAAAGTTTCAAAAGCATAAAGGTGGCTGCTGAGAACGGTTGGCCTCTGGTCTGAGTATTTAATCCCTCACTCTAACAATTAGTGATAAATTGATTGACAGAACTCTTCAGCACAGGCCAGCAGTCCTCACGGTTAGACCCTAGACCATCACCTAAGAGTCATGCATAAGTTTTTAAGAAATTATTTATTTAATTTATGTACATTGATGATTTTCCTGTATGTATGTCTATATGAGGGTGTCAGATCCTTTGGAACTGGAGCTACAGACAGTAGTGTGGCACTATGTGGTTGCTGGGAATTGAACCTGGGTCCTCTGGAAAAGTGACCAGTGCTCTTATCTGCTGAGCCATCTCCCTGGCTTCCACATTCGAACTTTTAAAGATGTACATTGTCTGGACCTACCCAGTTCTACTGTCTCACAGGCTGTGGATGGTGGGGCCAGAAAACAATCTTGAGGCCTCAACAGGGTTGTAAAGTGGGCTCCTGTTTACAAGTACTTCCAAGAATAAATATTCTTCACAAATTAAAAGCAATTAGATTGTAAGTGCTAAGAACCTCTCAACATAGAAGGCACGATTGCTTCTGCATCCACAGACTACACAATAACATACCTTACTTCTTGTATGTCCAAGAAAACACAAGCCCATGGCAGGATAAATGGGGATGTTTTTACAAACCGTTCATTCCTATGTTCTAAGCTCTTCACATTATTAGTGACAAAACTAGTAAATTTTCTCAAGAGAGAAATAACATCCTTTCCTTTTCTTTCTAGCTCTTCCTTCCTTTCTTCCTTGAGTTCTTAATTTGTTTATTATCAACTGGCATGTGAGAAAACCACACTTTTCATTGGCTTAGTCTTAAACCCCTGGAGTTAGAAGTTGAGAGAGAATGTCCTGCCTGTTGTGTTATAAACCACAGAAAAAGTAACAGAACTCAGAGATTAGCAGTCCTGTCCATCTTGTCCTGACAGTAAATAACGGTGAACATTTCAGGGCAAAAGAAACACTAAAGCCCAGACTTTCTTAAAATGTTCAATTATTTCTTGTTCAATGAGTTCAGGTTCCAAGTCTTCATTTACAAGCATTGGGAAATTGTTACTATATACAATTGTTGTTGTATATAAACAAACAAAACCCAAGAACTATTTGGAAGGTTCTATGTATGTGTATGTAATCATATACATCTACATGCATATACACATGTATATGATGTATATGATATATATGATGTGTGTGTATATGCATATGTATATACATACATAAACATATATATTATGTATACATATATACAAATTAAGGTATATACACACAATATATATATATATACATGCATATATACATATATATAGATAGATACATATATACACAGGTATACATACATATAAACATTACACATGGTGACTTCTGGCCTCTGTCTCTGTTAAGGTCACCTTGACAATATTTTTTTAAAAGTCAATGTATCAGCGACCCTTTTCTCTTTCACTACATGCTATAGCTGCAGCCAAACACTAGGTGGCACTAGGTGAACATGCCTGTAAGACAATCCGCAACAGTAGTTGCAGCTGAGGGCTTTGTCACCCTGCAAAGGCAAACAACTCACATGATGAGAGAACCACAGGACCACAAAAAAAGCACCAAGACTTCAAAGTCATCATATTAAAGGCCACCTTAAAAGCCTCCAAATTTCATCTTAAAATCCTTTCATTTTAAATGGACCGCAACTGCCAGATTGCCGAGGATGTCCTAAGAATCCCTAACAAATTATGATGAAGAGATAATAAAATGACTTCATGAAGTGGAAAAGAAAAAAGAAAAACACAAAGCTGACAGGCTTATCATTATCAACTGTCATACTGGGTTTAGACACATACAGGTTTAAGTCCCCAAACTATTTTAAAAACCATCTTTCTTTATGAACTCTCTTTTCCAGTGACTGAAGCAACTTACCAAGAACTACGTGCAATACAGGCTAAAACATTTTAACATAAATGGAAAATACAAGCAGTAAATATCCTCCCGAGATGGGGAAGCTGACCTAAACCGACATGCATTTCCCCACACTCTTAGCCTCTCCCACTCAATCTACCCGCTCTTCCCCGTACCCCAATAAAGTTAAATTACTGAAGGTTTTCAGATGTGGAAAGATTGGAGCCTGGAGTCAGAAGCACTGGGCTCTTCTCCCAGTCCCACCACTTACTTCTAGGGCTGGATTTTCCTTCTCACAAATGCGGGGGTCATCTGCTTATCTACCCTGCCTATCTCGCCGGAGGATTAGCTGTAATGGGAAACATCTGCAAAAGTACAGTCCATCGTGCAATATGAAGCATCGTAATCATAATCAATGGAATGCAGTATCTGTGAATTACATCTTAATATCCGATCTACAGTCACAGAACACTTTCAAATTGTTACTTCAAAGCGTTCCAGAATTATTTTAAACCATTGCACATGTAAACACTAAAAATGGCCTGCTTGGGATTTAATTATCCTAGTAACAAACCTAAAATGCGTACAATACCTCTATTCTGAAGTTGTTCTCTGTTCTTATCTGATATATTACTTAATATGTGCCAAGGAAAAATATATTCAAACACAAAGTCAGATACTGGCCCCTAATATGTCTTTATAATTGATTGTGTTGCTCAGGAGAGACAGTTCAGTGTGCAGAACTCTTGCTTTGCAACCGTGAGGAACTATGTTTGCATTGCCAAGACATATGTAAAAGCAAGGCGTGACACAGTATGTTTCTGTAATCCAGGACAGGATGATCAGAGACAAAAGGATTCTGGGAAATCACAGGTGAGCTGGGGTAGCCATGTCAGTGAGATACACCTTTATTGAAGGTATCCTTTTACGAAATTATAAGATGGATAGTGACATAGGAAGACAGTTGACATCAATGTGTAGCTTCTACCTACACATACATACATGTGCACACACTCAAACATATACATGTCATCACACACACACACGTCAATGTAATGTGTGAGACTGTTATGCACTCAAAACTGACTTCCAAATAGTGGCTCACTGATATGAAAGAAAATTAGTAAAGTGAATATAAAACAAACAAAAACCAGTTTAAACCTGTGTTTGGATTCCCAGAAGAAGTTCAGCATGATTCTGCATTCAAAGTGGAAATACGAGATTCCTCATCTACGGTGTCCACACTGAGAAGCATGGGTATCAAGAGTTTTAGGTTGAGGATGCTGGGCAAGATACCTATCATCAATAACGGACAGTGATAGAGCAGAGCTAGCATTGAGTTCAGAAATAATGAGGCTTCTATTGAAAAAATAGAAGATTCTACATAGGTGGGTAGGAAAGCCTGTGCATGCCCAGACCGCCAAACTCAGATAAACTAACAACCACCAATGAAGCAGAGGAGTTGAAATCAGGGGTTAATAAAAGGATCAGATATGAACTTGGAAGCTCTTAGGTACCCTCATGACATCAATTAAATTGATCCGGAGAACTGGCCTCAGAAAGGGCCTATCTGTTCTTCTACCAATGAAGGGAAAGTGCAGAATCATAAAATGATCCGAAGACACATGGTCTGACATCTTTTGGAAGAGTAGGTAATTGGAACTCCAGGCTTAAATAAGGAACACCTTCAGGTTCCAATGAGAAGAATCTTGACCTTCCAGTTCAGTGGCAAAGAGATTCAGGGAGAACTTGGATCCCACTAGTGCAGCTGCTCTTAAGACATGAGGACATGCCACCGAAGCATTTATTCCTCATGTGTCAGTCACGCTGGGGATCCCACTTAGTTCTGTGTGTCTAATTTTATCTAATCAAAGAGGATTGTTTGGGAATTAACAAGCCTTGAAACTATCCTTCCCTTCTCTGACACACACATACACACGTGCACACACAATAGTACACACACACATGCACACACACTTATTTACTCACACTAAACATCTTTATTTGCGTGTACAATTGTTACATTTGCATATACAATGTTACATTTGCATATACAATGTGATGTTCTTTGTGTATAAATTAACTCTCTCAACAATGTATGATTTCTTTTTAAACCATCAATTCCAAAGATCCTACACTTGTTTACGTTTGGGGTTCTCTGTTATCTCCAATGTAAAGGACTTTAGGTATAAAATGTAAAACATGTTTCCTAAATCAATTCTAAGCCACACTTCTAAATAAAAGCATTATTTTCTAATGGACTCTTGTTGAACTAATAATAGTTACAGTTTGTTGACTAGTCTGGGTTCCTCGTCTTTATTTACAAGCATTGGGAACCTGTAACTATATACATATCTCCTTCTGCCTGATAAGGTTCTGTGGTAACCTTCATGACGATTGGAGGAAGACAGCAGTAACCCTGCCTTCTAAAGGAGCCAGAATAGGTAGAAAAAAAAATAAAAAAGCCTGAACCTCTGAACATATTAAATGCACCTGAAAAATATTACTTAAAATGGTGCTAAGTTCAAAACAACACCATAACAATACTTCTAATATACCCAAAACAAAGTGATCACTTGCTCCTCTTAGAAATTATACGTTGTTCACCTTAAATTCCAAACAGCGATAGCCTACAATTAGAAAAGATCATTAGATAATCAAATCTTAATTAGCTTTTTAATGATAGTAAACGGGCAGTGGGTTCTTGAGGGCTAACATTCTAATGATGAGATTCAGCAGAAAGTGTGGCAGTGTGCTCGCCCAAGCCCAGTGCACAGCAGACTCTCTCCGTGAGAGCACACACGTTCTCCTAAAGGAGCAGAGGTGGGCTAAGTTAATGTGATTTATTTTGCCTTTTCTGAAAAATAAAAAATGATGTCTTTCAGGAGTTGCTAAGGAAACATATTAAGAGTTTAAGAAATAAGCTAAATTGCAGATATTAGAACATTTGCCTAACAGATATCATGATGAATAGGAGACACAGAAGTAGATAAATACGTGAGACCTTGCTTCACTTCAATGACACTTTTCTTACTATGCTTCTTTCTAAGGATTCTGAATCCAACAGCATCTTCTGAGTCCTTCCCTGCAGTGAAGCAGGACAGCCACTTTGGATTCTCCAACGGCTTCAGTTTGATACATATCGGCCTTCTGAGGCATTCCAAATACAATAATTATCATATGCTTACTTGATGTGGTAAAACCAATGTTTCAGATCATGCCAGCTCCCCATGAAGAGCAGAAAACGCAAGCTCTGACCACAGCCTGACCTTTATCTTAGACAAATCGCTGATTGGAAACTGGCTCTCCATTCATTCATTTCTCTGTTAACAGATACCAAATGTTTGTTTCATTTATCCTTCTTTTACCCCTCCCCCTGTGGTATTCATGCTTTTTTTCAAAAAAAAAAAACTAAGGCAAAATTCCTAAATCTTCCAATATTCCATTTTATTTAGAAGCATTTTTCCTATAGTATACCTCTCAAAACAGTTCTTTAGTTTATTATTCCCCTTTGTTTGAATAAAATACTTGGTCAGTAGTACATCATCTATGTGGTATATCATAATAGTGATCACAATGTCCACTCTACAACTTTTGTTTCTCCAACACTTAATTGGGGTTGGACACTTGACAGCATGACTTTAATATACATAATGGAATGGGTGCTATTTGTTCATTATTCACAGAATGTTCAGCTGCCATGTGAATATCTGGGATATGATAAAGGCTGGCAAACATCATATGGAGTGGATGAAGCCTTTGTTATCTAAGTTGCTAAGAGCCTTATGGTGTCTAGAAATAGTCACTTCCACATACGGATGAGATATTGAGTAAAATTGTGCTTTCTTTATATGAGTCCAGAGCAGGTGACCAATCAACAATTTGCAAACAGAATAAATATTGCTACCTTTTAAGACATGGAGTATTTGTTTTGTTATTATTGCTGTTGATTTATTTAAGGAACAAAATCTTCCTTCTACACTTTTCCAATAACTAGAACCGGTGTAAGTATATGCCATATGACTGGCATAAAGGTCCATATAATATTAATAGTCACGGCATCATTGAATAGTCTTACTTTATGAACTAATGGCAAATGCAATGTTAGATGCAATGGATAAACTAATACTTTTCTAAAATAAAATAGCCTTGACTATGGGATCCTGACCAAAGTAAAACTCATAGGGCAATGTTAAATATATTTTACTTAGGGACAGCAATAATAAGCTAAACTGTGATCAGTCAATGGAGTCCCGGTGGGTCACAAGAAAAGGGAATGATGTTTTTGCATTCTACATGGAAGGAAGATGACAGCCATAAGCTCAGCATATATTGCTTGACTACGGTTAATTCAAACTGGATCTACACAGTTGGTTAGAACTCCTCTTATCAAACAATGCTCCTGACTGGATGTAGGTGAATTAACTTTTCTAAGTTTCATTCAATCAATTCCACTCCAAGAACAGAAATGACCATTGTGTGGACCTACTTCATCACAGCCTTTGTATGCAATAATGTGACTGTAAGAGTCAAGATCCAATCCCATAATAAACATCTCTCTGGGTATTTTAAACACAAGGGATTTGCTTTGGGAGTTTGATAGAAATTATAGAAATACTATGAAGATAAACAGTGAATGCTTACATAATCCAGAACAGGAAGCTACTGTCACATTTACAATAGAGGAAGAGAGAGAAGGTTATTACCAAATCTTAAAATTGGCCTTAAGAGATGAGAGAGTGTAACACCAGGCAGGGAGAGAAAGCATCTACAAAGGGCATACCTACTGATCTCTGAGAGCAAGAAGCAAGGTAAAAATGTATCCTGCCCTTCCTATGTTTCCTACCCTGTGAGTTTACTTGGTTTTGAGTTTTCTTTCCACAGTTGCAGACATTGGCAAATACATTAAAGCATAGATTCATGAGGAGTTGGAAGTCAATGGGCAACGATCAGGCACTGCAGTGAAGACAACAGAAGACAACCAAGCTGTTCAACATGCAGAGCCCTGGTTGTGTGAAAATCATGCCATCAGCAGAAGGCAAGCAATTCCAGCAACATTTAAGCAACTGACCAAGACTGATGACATAAAATATGTATATGTCTTGCTCGTTCAAATCCTTTTTTAAAAAATATGCTAACTTACAAACATTATCAGTATCTTAAACTGAAAGTTAATATCCGGAATAATGGGGCTCATGAGATATAGAGACAGCTCACAGGGACTGCAATAGCCATTTTGGTAATGACTGACTTTATTACTGCAAGAAAACTCGTTAAGTCACAGTACTTTTGTACAGAGGGGTATAGGTGCTGAAGGAAGCTAATTTCTTTTCAAAGCATATGACACAGAGTAGATCATCAAAAGATGTCAGTTTGAGAGAGTAGGTATTAGATATTGAAATATAACTTACCGGAATTTTCTAATATGTTAAAATTGTGAATGTATTTCACTGTTTGTTATTATTTCTGATTACATGCCTCTCTTTAGAGTCAACATAAAATACTGACAGGGAAGATACTGTTCACTTTGTCTTTGGTTATTAGATCTACTTCGTGTGTCTTTGCTGTTCACCTTTTAATATTAAGCACTGAATAGTTCCTGACTGTTTGAATGTTATATTTTCCAGTTTAAATAAATCCATAGTAACAAAATAGTGTTCTTGCCCTTGAGAGTCTGTCTACTACTATATTGTAATTTTTTTCCAAAGTTTACTCTTTGATCATGTTTATCATATGCAATATCCATTTACTGTTTAACTCAAAAATCAATAGGTAATACCTTAAATGAAAGATACCTTTGCGTGTGTTTTGCTTTTGAGTGTTGTAGGGGAAATGTCATTCACAGATTTAAATGCTTTTAATACAATGGAGAAACACCTTAGGTAGATTTTAAATATCAAGCTTTGTTGAAAATCTATGGAAACCTTTCATTTCATCTTTCCAATGAACACTCAATCGCCATTAATAAATCACTCGATCACTGTTTTCTCTAACGGGATGAATCCTTCTTTCCTGTTTGCCTTTGTGTTGTTTTCCTGAGGAGCTGAGTTATCAAGCCTGAGGAACACTCAAGGCCTTGAGAATACACAGCAAAGTTTATTGCCAACTTAGAACTTCCTTTTCTTTATAGCTCTACTAGGGAAGATAATAACGCAACCCATTTATTTCACAGAGACAAAAGGACTACCTTCTTGAAGATGTTTTCCTCCCATCTTGGCCACATTTTCCTGATAAAAATTGGCAGAGTTACATGCAAAAGATGTAAGGAATAGACTCTCTGGATGAATTTCTTGGTTGTGGCTGGTAGATCTTTTCTTCTTCCTAATAGGAAAGAGGCCCAGTGGGAAATCCCTGGCCGAGTGTCTGGTTTTGTAAAACATGCAACAGTAACTGGTAATCTCTACATCTGCTATTTATTTGACAGGTCTCCCGAGGGCCATGAAGTGGAAATTTTAGAGAATCCCTAAACAAACTCACAGGCTCCACTGAAAGCCAGAAAGCATTTTTATCTGTAATATAAGTGTTAGGTTTAAATTAATCATTAGCGCGAAGGACACTAACACAGTCCCCTGCATAAAGTATGTCATACGAAATTCAAGGTGGACACACTATTGTATTTAAGAAGGAAAGTTATTTACACACTGAAATCAGGCATTCTCAGCTCTGGGAAAAGGCAGCAGCCAAAGAAAATTTGCTGCTGCTCAAAAGTCCACCCAGGGTGGGGCAACATTTTGTAGAGAAGAAGGGGAGGAAATGAAAGCTATCAGGGAAGAATTGAGACATTTGAGAACTTTTGAGGGTCTGACAACTAGAATCCTAGTTTGTCCATGTCAATTAAACACGTATCATTAAACAGGAATATTTTTAGAAAGAAGTGGTGCTTCTCATGACTGGGTTTTAAAAAGCCATTTAAATGGTTTCTTTTGTAAACTATATGCATGGTGGACAATAGGTATTGGGTATAAAGTAGAACAGAGCACACCACTAAATTAAATATGAGCTGTAGAAATTTCTTGACCTGGCAATGATTTCAATTTACTGATAGAAGCTTAAACTGCCATATACTAAATAAAAGCACATATCTAAATACCATTGTGCAAACTATTCAGAATTAACTGTCTTCTACAACAGACTTGGTAAATGGCCCATGGATTGTTTCTTCCTATTCACAGAAGGGAAGAAACAGCAAGAGCAGATTATTCCACAGGGTATCAGCTAGCCTTTGAGAGGACTGAATCAATACCCATGATAATAATTTATTTTAATGGAACCTCCCCAAACCAAGACACCACCCCCTTCAAATGTGATTTTTAAACAATATATATATATATATATATATATATATATATATATATATATATATA
>NW_021621071.1:150814-219362 GCF_004785775.1 Grammomys surdaster
ATATATATATATATATATATATATATATATATATATATATATATATAACACAAAGCATTTATCTTGTGAATGTCATGATATGGAAATGTCTACAGCAAGTCAGAAGGGAGTAACACAGACTGAAGTGCTAAAGTCACTGGTAAGTTCAGTGCCAGATGAACAATAAATAGCGTCTATTGTGTGCATATCTTCAAGACTGTTTCCCAAGTTCCTGGATGATCTGGTGATTGTTGAGTGAATGCATGCATCAAGCTCCCGAAGAATCCTCTTTACATGGCAGTAGGACAGTATTAGCCTGCTGAAGAATGTTAGATGAATCTCTCTGAAAGTAGTTTTAAAAGTTGGCAAAGACACAAAATGTAAAATTTACGGGAAGTATTAACCAGCTAAACATCTGCTGAAGTTTTCATTCAATTAAAAGCAGAGCTTCTCATAAAACCTCAATTTGGCTTCCTCAAAATGTCATGGCTCAGAGGTGGAATGGGCTTCTGCTCTGGATTTGATTAAAACCCACACAGAATTAAGAATTAACGACACTGCATAAAGCCAGCATTCAATGAATGGATGGTACACATCCAGACACTGCGATACACAAAAAGGAACGAGATGAGAAATCTGCTTCAATTCAGACTGAAAGGGGGTTTTCTGAACAGAAAGAAGAAACACACAGCTAAGAGACACCTCTAAAGTCCTCTATAAAAATGTCTGAAGCCCAGCCTAAAATAAGAGATGTGTCAAGTTAGTACAGAGTACATGGTATGAAGAGAGCATAGTTAAGGAAGGGCCTATAGATATTCTATTAACAGGGACAGTACAAGGTTTATTATAATTTACTCACAGTCTCAGAGCTGAGTCAAATCTCTCAGGAACCAGAACCCCTCTAAACCAAATGAACCAGAAACCTACATTACAACAGTAACAACAAAACTATGTAATAATCCTTTGAGAATGAAAATATTTTTCTATATAAAATGAATCAGAGAGTTAAGTGAAGCATATATGGATGACACATCTATACATACAGATGTGCATGCATGTAACACAAACATAATTTTAAAGTCAATTTTGCTATCTTAATGTATTGTTTTATTATACATATTATTTATGTTAAAAGTGGACTTTGAAAACTTCATTAAAAATTCCAGGGTTTGGGGCTCTGCACAGCTGCAATCCGAGTACTTGGAGATGAAAGTTGGAAGATTGCTGTTACTTTCAGGCCAGTCTGTGCTGCATGGAGAAGTTCTGTCTCAAACAAACAAACAAACAAGCAAACACAAAAAAAACCCCAAGCAATTCCAAACAACATCACACAAAACAACTGTCGTTTTAATATAACTGGTAACATGATACTCTGAAAATACAAAATACTATTAATGTTTAATGAAATCATTGGAGAGAAGAGAAAAGGCAAGGGAAGTTATCAAAATGTTTGTGTACTAAAAATTTCAACTACACTTTACTTATATCATAAGTAAAATATTCATGAAAACATGCAAGTAACATTGTACATACTGAGCAAGTTATATTAAAAATACACATACACACACACACACACACATATATGTTGTATATGTTCATGATGTATATGCATATGATGTACATGTATGTGATATATATGATATATATGTATACCCTGTATATGTATATGCATTTTTATTCTAGTCTCAAATATAATGGGCTTAAATTGTATGGATCAACTTACTTTAATAGGTTTATCATTGGGAGATTTGTGACAACTAGAACAATACTCATAGATATACCAAACAGCTTTGACTCTGCTGTTTTCAAGAATTCAGAAAAACGTATGCATCACAATTGAATAAAATATGTATGCTAGTTTAGTTTGCTCATTCATCACCATAAACACATATTCCTTATAAAATACACCAAAAAATTGCATAAACATAGGCTTGTAGAATTTGTAACCACTTGTAAATAAGTAGCAACAAGAGAGCACGGCTGTGCATGCCTACTTTAAGAAGTAAGAAGTTGCCAGGCATAAGGATCGTTAGTTAGAAGTGAGCCCAGGCTTTATAATGGAACTGTCTCAAAAATACATGAAAATGTAATATCAAATCACAACTGAATATAATTAAGCCTATTACATACTAATTTGGTTGTTGTTGTTGTTATTATTATTTGAAGTTGGTTTTAGATACTAATTTATAATTATTTTGTGTTGCAAAATAATTTATAATTATTTTGGAACACTGTCTAATTTTATATATATACTATATGGTAATTTGCCAGGATAATCTGGACGAATTACAATATAAAATGTAATTTTCTCAATTGGCAAGCAAAATCTTCCATGATCTGCCCTTATTTCATTTTTTAGCATTAGGACAGATGTACAATTGAGATTAAAAATCAATAATAATTTTGGCTTGAGGGATCAACAATTTTACAATTATTTTGGCATCAAAATGTCATGCTTTTACTAGTCTCTGATTTAGATTAGTCTATGTGCAAGGCCAGATTCGCATTCCATTTCTGTAAGAAAATTCTAGGACCCCCCCCCCCCAAAATTAAACAGATCACCTGTATCTGGCTTTTAAAAACAAACAAATGGACCAATAAAGCTAAGAAGCCCTCAGACCTTTCACCACATTTTAAATAGAGATGGTTTTTCATTTCCCTAAATATATTGCTGTGCAGTTATTTTAAACCTAAGATTGTACAGAGTAACATATTGATCTAAGTGTCCCTACTCATTTGATCATCCATATAGTCCCTTTATATGCACACACCGTTTGATAGGTGATATAATAGATCATTTGGAGTGAGAAGAAATGTTCCTCACCTTTTGGTTTCCCAAGTACATAGCTTCTGTGGTCTTTGCTTTGGTTCTGTGTTATTTGTGTTTTTATAATAATATAAGAATATTATTACTTCTATGCATTGCTATCTACTCTCCTGTGTAACTCACTCCCTGTGCCTTTATTGTCCCTGCATCTCTCTTTGCGTCTTATGTTGTTTACCTCTGTCATTTCTACTACATCTCTAACTTCAAGTACGTGAAGTGGTGAGGAGAGACAACACCAGCCTTATTGCTCAGGGCCATGAGAATTTTCTCAACATCAAATATAGGCCCTGTTCTTCCACAGAAGTCACTAATGTGTTTGGGTGACAGTTATTTTTGTCACTGATCTTAGGTCGGACACTAAGTGGTTATAGACTATAGTTTCTCAGAGGGGAAAATATACACCTGGTGTGTAGACTTGGATCCATTTGTTTAAAGTAAAGGTCAGACAAAAGTTTAAACAAAGGCGAGGTATGGTTTTTGGATAAAACAATTTTGGAGACAACATGAAAATGGCCTACTTTCAGGTTGCTGGATTTTTTACTTTTGTTTGTTTGGTTTTTGCCTCAATTCCTCCCATACCGCCTTATAACATACTTTTCTTTCTAGGACTGAATTCAAAGATTCTTCACACTTTTCCTACCACGGAGCTACACTGTGCTTCAAGTCCCTCTATGACTGAAGTCCCTGTAGGACATAGTTTAAGAAAGGCTTGATCTTACATAATGCAACTCTAAGCAAACAAAACAAAACAAAACAAAAAAACCATAAAATAGTACAAACATCACAAAGAGTGCTCAGGTATGATAACAGTAAATATGTTTGCATATTTAACTTTAGTGCTCTTTCTTAGTTATATGACTTTATCCGATCAGAAAAACTATACATTCAGTCCATATTTATACATTCAGTTTTTGGAGTCTAAAGTATGTTTTGAGACATTAAAAAGTCCATTCTAGCTGGGGATTCATACCACTCCAATGTTTTTAATAATATATTTGATTTTCCTAATAGCTGAAGAGATTATGATATTTTGCCTATACAGTATTCATGAAAATTCATGTACAGAAATCATTACAAAATTGTCAAGTTCTTTCCTTTCCTAGGATTATATTAGCTCATAGGTGATGAAGCAAATTATGACTGTCTGAGCTCCTTACAGTAGCTGACTCTAGAAGGCAAATATATATTGCATCTGTTAAGGTTTCAATGAAGGGATTTTATTATTTAAAAGAGAAATAGCAGGTTAGTCTGACTTTCCTCTGACTACAAGGTATTATTGTACCTATTTTGTAGATAAAGAAACTGAGGCTGAGTGAAATATCTTGAGCAAGATCAAAAAACAAACATCACAATTTAAATTCTATTTCTACTCATTTTCTCTGTACTGAACTGTGGACTCTGGGATTTGCTTTCACTTTTAAATTTTAATATAACTTATGCTATTTAATTTCATAGGGGAGGCCAACATATGCAATGAGAATATCTCTTAGAAGGGTATACTGGAATTTTTTCTGTGATATAATGAACAGAAAATAGTAGAAAATACTCATTCATCAATCCAAATATTTTTTTGTGATTGTTAAGAACATCATCAAAGAACGTATGTTCTTTCATGACAAATAGTATTCACATAAAATCAGCAGAAAATGTAAATATTACTCTAAAATGCATTAAGTAAAAAATCACTAAAACTGTTGAGAGTAGAAGTCAAAAAGGAGATAGTACATATTCTTTTGTAAATGTATTATATAGCCCTAAATATTTGTACCTTTATTTCTTTTAATCAAATAAATGTATTTGGATCCATCCATTTTGGTGAACGAAGCCCATTTGGAAACCATTTCATGTAAAAAGCTTCCAAACTCTTTAGCAAATCACAATGTATTTAGCCCACATGAAGTCATAAACCATATGCCAGTTCCAATACTTTCTTGAGACATATGTTCTTGGCTTTGTACTCCATTTACAATATAGTTTTTTAATATTTATGTTTATTATCCAATATGTAATTAGAAGTCTATGTGGAAATAAGCAACTTTGAATATAAATTGCTTTGGAACATCTTGCTGACAAATATGCGATTTTGACTGCTACTACATACAACAGTTTATTATGTTCTAAAGTAATGAACCATGAGGAAATATTTTAAATCCTACTGTCAGCTACAAGTCTATAGCTTTTGCATAAGAGTACGTTATTTCTGGCTTTCCTAAATATTATAGAGGATATATATAGCTACCATTTTGTGTTATATACATACACAGGCCACCAACTTCATTCAGCTACTTGTGCTGAGAAAGGTTGTGAATAGTTATCTCCAAGTATGTGATATAGAGGTAATGTGAGAAGAAAGATGAACCTCAGTTAATAATTTTTGATCCTGTTTAATTGCCCAATATCATGCTTGTGTCAACTATACTGATAAATTTTTCATCGCCAGAGATTCCATATTCCTAAAAGGTAGAAACGAGTGTCTTAGAGTTCTTCAAAAAGAACTAAGTGTCATCAGCCAGAGCTATTCTGTAAAGCTGTGTGGACAAATATGTCAATCAGGCAGAGAGAGAAATGATAACCAGGCTGGGATCTAGAAAGACAGGAAACTTAAAGATTTCAATTCAGATGTTAAATGAGCTGGCGGATGACTGATAATCAAGACTACTCCATTAAAGAAAAGTAGCGTAGTTGGGAAGCCTCTGTGGAAGGAAAGGGAGACAGGGACAGACCATAAACTGGTGAAGATATCAAAAATACGCAACTACTAAAATAAAAAAGCAGATAAACACCCAAACTCTGGGAATAATTTGTTTTCAAGATTATGGAGAATTTGTTTCAATTCTAGTGAGTAAAAGTAGTCGTTATGTGTCTAGTACTGCAATCAGTTTCTTCTGCGGCAAGCACTCACGTGAATCCTTCCGTGACTGTCCTCATGCGTTAACGTTTTTGCCCTATCCTCCTTCAACACAGAGATCAAAAAACTGGCCTAAGTCTCAGAACTAGCATGCGGAACTGGTGATTTGGACTTAGGAACAAGGCTTATTCAAATGTTTGAACAGTCTGTAGGTATTTTCTAGATACAATCTTAGTGTGTCATTCAGACAGAAAATCCAAGCTTGGCTTCTTAAATTGATCACACTGATTATAAACTCTGTTGAGAGTATTTAGCTCATGAGAGAGTTCACAATAATGATACAAAGGTTTCTGTGTTCTAAGAGCAGGCTTCTGGATTTAGAAGAACCATAGCACAGAACTGGAGCTAACTAGAAAACCTACTGGATCAAAATCTTGCTTGGTGTCTCTTCCCTCCCATTCTCCTCCTCCCCATCTCCCTTCCTCCCCTCTTCCTCCCCTCTTCTCTTCTCACCCTGTATTTGTCTCTGTTTGTTGTATCTTTTAGAATTGATTTTATTATACTTAATTCTTTTAAGGGTGAGCAGGCTTTCTCTGCTGCAGACTCACCTGAATCCAGAGTGTCATCATCTTGTCATCTACACTTGTGCTCCAGTATTTTCACAGAGAGTGAAGGCAAGTGGTATAATTTCCACTAGGAATTTATGTATCATAAACATAAAACTTCTAGTCAGAAGTTCCTATAAAGCTGGGGCTTATTGAAATGATAAATAGGACACATACTTGGGATCAACACTCAAACAAGCTAAGGAAGCCCACAGGCAAAGATAGGCTAGTGCCGAGGTCAAAACACAATGCTGTCTTAGCTTGACTCAGAAGGTTTCTCTGTGATGAATACCCAAAACCACGTTACTACACTCATTTTTGACATACACATTTGTGGGATGGACATTAATATTTAATATAGCATATCTGAAAATTCAAGCTAATTGAAAGAACTACAAGGATGGAAACGGAGAGGAGCCTGTGGAAAAGAAGGTCCAGCAACAGGTCTAAAGTGGGATCCAACTCAAGGGGAGGTCCCTCTATTACCGAGGCTATGGAGCGCTCACAAAAAGGGACCTATCATGACTGTCCTGTGAAAGACCCGACAAGAAGCTGAAAGAGTCAGATGCAGATATTTGCACCCAACCAATGGACAGAAGCTGCTGACCTCTGTGGTTGAATTAGGAAAAACCTGGAAGAAGCTGAGGAGGAGGGTGACCCTGTAGGAGGACCAGCGGTCTCAATTCATCTGGACCCCTGAGGTCTCTCAAACACTGGACCACCAAAAAAGCAGCATACACCAGCTGATGTGAGGCCTCCAACACATATACAGCAGAGGACTGCTGGGTCAATCTTCAATCAGAGATGATGCACCTAACCTTCAAAAGACTGGAGGCCCCAAGGAATTTAGAGGTGAGGTGGGGTTGGGGGAGGTGGTTGGGGACATCCCCATGGAAACAGGGGGGTGGGTTGGAGGTATGGGATATGGAACAGCCAGAGGGAGGACTAAGGGGGAAGGATAAAATCTGTAGTGTAATAATAATAATAATAAATCGTGAAAAATTAAATATAGTATTTCTAGAATTTCAACAAAACTTGCAAGAATAATAAATCTATTAATGTTAATATATATTCTTGTTTAATAATATGGTAGAGTACATAAACAAAAATGTTAACTAAAAATAATTGGAAAAAATATGAAAAGGAAAAGCTAAACACCATATATTTGAATAAGATCATAAGTTCATGAGGTGTTTGTTTGTTTGTTTGTTTGCTTGTTTGTTTGGCTTCGCTTTTGTTTTTAGTATTTTTCAAGTTGAGGTTGTGTTATACTAATATAGTTCAATATTCTTTTTAAAATTTACAGCTCTTCCTCTCAGATATACAATTAGTTAAAGTAACAGTATAAAATCTGAAGAGAGTTTCTTTTAAACAAAGTAAATTACCAATGATACAAAGTCATGGAAAAGAAAACCATTTTACTTTGTTCACAACAATAATAAATAAAAGGTGTTATATTTCTGCTTTCTTCTCAAAGTAACAGCTATAAATTGCAATAAGCTTCATTTTAAGTCTAAAATTTCAGATTCCAGTTAGTATTAAAAAATCACCAGATCACTGTAGATCTATATTTCATTTTTAATACGAATAAATAGCTTTGTGTGGTATGTGTGAAATATTTTAAGAAGCGCTCAAAGATATTTGGACACCACAGGTAGTGAATTGTCCTTGCTGACAGTGGACAAGAAGGCTGAGAATAAAATTTTCATCGATGACTTGTGCTCTGAGTATTATGTACTTTCCGATTTCTTTCTCTGTACCCAGAGAGGGTCTTCCTTGAAATAAAGCAACAGGATAGCATAAACACTATTGTAGAATATAAAGTTTTTTCTCATGAAGATAAAACTATATAGGAGAAATAGGAAAAGACACAAATATAACAGATACTCCAAGAAATAACTTTGATTCTAAGCCTAAGTGCAGTAGGATTGAACAGAGGAGCACCTGGTGCCAGTATTGCTATGAACTCAGATTTCTAACCATTAACCAAGAGAAGGGGACCTCTTCTCTGGGGGGTTATGCATCACAACTGAAACTGATCTAGAAAAGAAGTCAAAACTCAGACTCAATTTAGGGTACACCATAAGAGTTTAATGTAAACAACAACATTAATGATGATAGTTCAGAGAATCTGATGAAAACTGTGTATAGCCAAGCTCGTGCACATGTGAGGAGTTAGAATGAGGGTCTCCCACTGAGCTACACTTTTTTACATCTGCCTTAACTGAACCTTCTTCCCGCTGATATTCTTTGTGCTAAATCTCCTCTGTGTCCTGAAATTGCCTCATCTTCTGTCCTCGTGGTGATGAAGTTGGGAGTGTAGAGTTACAGAGAGAATGATGACAAAGATAAAGATGCAAGAGTCCCCTTCATAAATAAACAGAGCAGCTGACACCAGCCTCATTCATGTGGAAACTTTAATGGGATTTTAATTTAGGAGAAATTGGATGAAAGGAAGATTATTTTTTTCTATCTTCTAGGTTCAGAGGTGAGGATTTCAAAAGATGGTCAAGATATTAAAAAAAGTAGCCAGGGAATGTTCTATTATTATACATCAGAAGAAACACTGGGGTAAAGACAAAAAAAAATGACTATTATGAATAGAAATTGGGCTGGCTACATGATGGGTCCCTGTCAGCTAGTGAATAAGTTGTATATTTTGAAAGGTCTCTTTAAACTTGTATTTCTTAACATAAAAATATCATTTTATTATGATTTGTAATCTTTCCGCTTTAAAATTAACATTACACGCTTCTCCTTCCCTATACAAGCCATCATGTCAGACTTCCAAGGTCATTAATATCCATACAGATGTATCCACTGCGTTTTATGAACCTACCTTTTATGAACTATTGTTTTTCAAATAATAGTGACTTATTATTATTTTATTTTTCACATGAATTGCCAGATGTATTTGCTTTAGGATATTCTCCTCCTTTCATGTGGTTTCTAGGACGAAGATTTCTATGTACTCATCCTGCTTTCCTGGCTGCTGTCTCCATTCTGTACCAGCCCTTCCTCTCCACTTCTGCTGCCTCAAATACTTCTGATGTACCGGACAACTGTTTAATGTCTATTTTATTTGTTCATTTATATTAATAATTGTATTTGTTTGCATTTCAAATGATATCCTTATTCCTGATTACCCCTCCACAACCACCCCATCCCATTCTCCCTCCCTTTCCCCCACCCACTTACCCACTGATGCCTCAGTGCCCCAGCATCTCCCTACAGTAGAGCATCAAGTCTAGACAGGACCAAGGGCCTCCCCTCTCACTGCTGCCAGATAAGACCACCCTCTGCTACATATGTAACTGGATTCATGGATCCCTCCATATATATTCTTTGGTTCGTGGTTTAGTCTCTGGGAGATTTGCGGGGGTTGGGGGGAGTCTAGTTAGTTGATATTATTGTTCTTCCTATGGAGTTGTAATCCTCTTCAGCTCCTTCAGTCTTTCCCCTAGTTCTTCCATTGGGGTCCCTGGGCTCAATCTGATGTGATGGTTGGCTGTTTTCAATTTGTACTTTTCCTTGGAACACCATTTGTCAACCTATGCATCATGGCACCTTTAGGGTTCAAAGAATCCTATCACAAGGGTTGCAGAGTAAATATGTTGCATATCAGATATTTATATTACAATTCATAATAGTAGAAAACTACAGTTATGAAGTAGCAATGAAATAATTTTATGGTAGCGGGTCATCATAACATGAGGAACTGTAATAAAGGGTCACAGCATTAGGAGAGTTCAGAACTACTGCCTTAGAGAATATATCAACTAAAATGTCTTTAAATGGTTTTATGGATCACTGATTCTATCACTAGTAAATATAGTGTTGACTTACTTGATTTTGCAATTCTAGATTCAAATATTCACTCAAGATACCTGCCTAATGTCTGAGAAACATTCATAAATAGTATTTATTTCCAATTTTGAGGTGCTGATACTTATAGCTGCTAAATAGGGTTCTCCCACACTCTTCTTCATTGCCTTTCTTGGCATCTCTATCCTTCCAACCAGTTGGGCTAAAATCTTGGTATCCTCATCGACTTCTTTCTTTTTATAGTCTACATATTCTCTGTCAGCAAATTGAAACCATGTGTCAGCTTACATTTAATATGTTTTTATAAAGCTCCCTTTGGCTAAGCAGAGAGTAGATTGAGTGGAAGCAGGGAACTAGGAAGCTATCAATACAATCTAAGGGGGAAATCTTGGTGGTTTGGATGCAGATGATAGTAGTGGAAGTGGAGAGAAGTAGATGAATATTGGTCATATAAAGTCAGCAAAGCGGATAGTTTATCATCTATAATAATCCTCTCTATGTTCTTCCAAATTTTAGATAATTATAAAGCTTTTAGGAGGGGGGTGGTAAAAAAAATCCAAATTGATTCTGAAAGGCAATAAAATTCATTGTTACATTCTGGATGCAAGGCAAGGGACCAATACTAAAAAGACACACACACTCAACAGAGAGCAGAGGGAAGGGAGAGGTTAAGGGAAGCAGGGGGAAGCACACAGAAAGCTGTTTGATGAATGAATCACTGAGGACATTGATTTCTTCCTTGAAATTGTTTACTTGATTTTTTTTTTTTTACTTAAGTTTGAGACAGACATTCATTCATTTAGATTCTGAGAGAGAGAGAGAGAGAGAGAGAGAGAGAGAGAGAGAGAGAAAACAAAATGAACAGAGCAAAGCCCATGTAGTTATTTTAACTTCAGTACACTCGTGTTTATTTTCTTATACATTTCTCCTATTATAAACACAGTTTAATTAAGTTTAATTAAGTTAGTTTCATTTGATACCCTGTTCTATAAAAGGGTATAAAAGTAGTTCAAGTGTATTATCTGAGCTACATACACTTACAGTGAACTGTGGGACTGCATAAGGGTATTCTGGGTCATGGCTGGGCAGTTACCTAGAACCCCGAGACTCTGCGTGAGAACCGGCAGGAGTTTGGAACACCCCTAGAACCCAGGGTCCTGAAAAGCAGTCTAGTCTCCATAAAACTCAGTCACATAGGACAGCCATTTCAGCCCCTCCCAAAGTGCACAGGTAGAGGGTGTGACTAGAGGCCTCAGGGCCTAGGGATTTACATACTAATAAAGGCCAGAGGGTGGAACAAATTAAGCATGCCTCCACAGATCCTCCCCAGATCCTCCTCCTTTCTCCCTCCCTATATAACTCAGGACTGCTCTGATTTTTACAGGGGTACACCCAGATCCATCCACCATCCACCATGACAATAAACCTTTTGGAATCAACGACTTCCTCGTGTCATTGGGGCCTGCCACCGCCAAAGCTTCCAGGCCACTGAAACCTTAGACATTCCTCCTGCATGTGGGACCTTCTGCAGCGTGGAAGCCTCCGGGCTTCCACAGCTGTGGCCTCAATTTTACCCACAGTGAACTCCTAGGTTCATAGTTACTGTGTTTCATCAACTTTCAAGTTGACAATCCAGACAGTAGAACAGTAGTGATCTACTTTTTGAAATAGATCTAGCTTAGTGTACAGGAAACTATGATAAAATTTAAGACATAAATGTAGCCTAACCATGTTGCTCAACTCACTGGCTTGCTTAAATTGGTATCTTTGCATTTTTAAAAAGTGTTCCACTAAAATAAAAATAGCAAAAAGTGTCTGTCCCTTTTGTCATGAAATTGAGATCAAAAGGCGAACTAAGTGGCTACAAAAGATCACAATATAATTAAATTCCACTTTCAGTGGCTATGTATCATAATTGATTCTTTCATGAGAGCCTTCTTGTGGGAAGGGGTAGGGAGTATTTCTCCTCTTTTTTATCAGATCTGTTTTGTTTAAAGGGGAGCATCAATAAGCACTTCCAGACAAGACCTGAAGGAAAAAGACAGAGAAGATCTCTAATTTCTCTCTGTCTCTGTCTCTCTGTCTCTCTTTCTGTCTCTCAGTCTCTGTGTGTGTGTGTGTGTGTGTGTATGTGTGTGTGAGTAGTAGTAGTAGTTAGTAGTAGTACAAGTATCACCAGTACTAGTATTAAAGGGTGAAGTGAAGGGGTGTGGAAGGAGAGAATGTCCCAAACAAATTCATGATTCCTACTAAAAGAGATCAACTTGTAATAAAAATGAACAACTTTCTGTATATATGCATATATATGCTTATATATATGTACAGACACATACATACACACACATACACACTTTCTATATAGCTTGGGAGTAAAGGTTTATATTGAGAGGAGAATTTCCGATTACATTAACAATATAAAATAAAAGCCCTTATTGGAGAACCTTCTAGCTAAAATGCTTCCCTTCTTTATGCCAAGGACTTAAAAAAAAAGTCTTTCCTTATATGTTATGTGAATGCCATGTAATGGTTCATCAGCAAATTTGAAAACTTTAATCATCTACCATTTTATATTCTATGCTTTGTTTCCACAGGATCCCCATTCAGTTCCATTGACTTCTGAGCTTGTTTTAAAAAGGTAAACTGCCCAACTACTAGCAATGCTATGGGCTTTTTACCCTCAATAGTTCTTGTTCCTTCTGTTCAGATCTGCCGTTTCCATTTCCTCCTAGACTTAAAACAACAGTAGCGGATGAATTGTGACAACACAGTTTCTACTGAAAATTTTACTGCTTGCTTTAGTTCTTCTTCTGTCAGAATGCTCCACCCTGTCTCTCTTCTCCAGTGTACTACAGGTTACTAATAAACTAGTCAGCTATCCCTCTGCAACCAGGACATTTGATGACATGAAAGAGTAACACAGGAGAAACAACTGCAGGAATCAAAGTAGAACAATGGACCTACTGTTCCAAAAATGCTATGTTCACTATGTTAATGTGCTAAAATATCCAGACATTTTAGATCAGTGGTTCTCAACTGTGGGTTATGGTCATTTGAACCGTGTTTCCAGTGGTCTTTGGAACTAAGACACCACTCAGTAGGAATATTACAGATATCAGGGGACAACAAAAATAAATTTATGAATGGAAGTCTTGTGATTGCCAAAAATGTGCGTTTTTCAATGTCTATGACCCACAGGTTGAGAACCACTGTTTAAGAGGATAAAAATATTTCATGTAAAGCTCCCAGATTTTTAGATACTTTTTTAGGACACGAAAATCTATACGAGGTCAAAACTTTACAAGTCAGTACTGACTTGAAGCTCTTAATACCAGTCAATCAGCTCTGTTCTCTTCTGTTCCTTACGGCTCTTCAAGAAAGGAATTTGCAACTTTTGTGCAGACAGAGATTTCTTTCTGCAGTTACTGTCTGTAGATGGTAGTATTGGTCAAAATGAGGAAGTCTCAAGGCTTTTTTATCCTTGTCTAATTAATCCTGCAATGGCTTTACTATCATAAGATTGTTTTCCAATGCCACATGACTGAGGTCTTTGTATTAAAATGACTTATCAAGCAGACACATAGTTGGTCTGCTCCTGTCCTGTGGAGAAACTGAATCCTGAGTCATCCAGGAGCCACTGCACTCTGAGCAGCTGGAGCCACTGCACTCAGAGCAGCTGACACAGAGTCGGTCTGCTTCTGTCCTGTTGAGAAACTGAATCCTGAGTCATCGAGGACCCACTGCACTCAGAGCAGAAGGATTTCCAGATCCAAGAGGTGGCCTGAGTCCCAGGAGTTATTCCACCCAGGAGATTAGGAACATAAGACCACAGAGACCTCTGGACTCTGAGGAGCTCTGCAATAAGCAAGATAACTGGAAATACAGACTCCAGTTTTACACAGTGAGGGCAGGTACCACTAGAGTTAACCAGATGGCGAAAGGCAAGCGCAAGAACATAAGCAATGGAAACCAAAGTTTCTTGGCATCATCAGTGCCCAATTCTCCCAATATAGCAAGCCCTGAACACCCCATCACACCTGAAAAGCAGGATTCAGAATTAAAATCACTTCTCATGATGATGATAGAGGATTATAAGAAGGAATTAAGTAACTCCCTTATAGAAATACAGGAGAGTACAAGTAAACAGATAGAAGCCCTTAAAGAGGAATCACAGAAATCCCTTAAAGAAATGCAAGAAAACACAAAGAAGGAATTAAACAAAAACATTCAGGATCTGAAACTAGAAATAGAAACAATAACGAAAGTTCAAAGGGAGACAACCATGGAGATAGAAAACCTAAGAAAGAGATCAGGAGTCACAGATGCAAGCATCACCAACCGAATACAAGAGATAGAAGAGAGAATCTCAAATGCAGAAGATACGGTGGAAAATATTGACACAGTTGTCAAAGAAAATGAAAAAAGCAAAAAACTCCTAACTCAAAACATCCAGGAAATCCAGGACACAATGAGAAGACCAAACCTAAGGATAATAGGTATAGATGAGAATGAAGATTCTCAACTTAAAGGGCCAGTAAATATCTTCAACAAAATTATTGAGGAAAACTTCCCTAACCTAAAGAACAAGATGCCCATAAACATACAAGAAGCCTACAGAACACCAAATAGACTAGACCAGAAAAGAAATACCTCCCGTCACATAATAATCAAAACATCAGATGCACAAAACAAAGAAAAAATACTAAAAGCAGTAAGGGAAAAAGGTCAAGTAACATATAAAGGCAGACCTATAAGAATTACACCAGACTTCTCACCAGAGACTATAAAAGCCAGAAGAGCCTGGACTGACATCATACAGACCCTAAGAGAACACAATTGCCAGCCCAGATTACTATACCCAGCAAAACTCTCAATCACTATAGATGGTGAAACCAAGATATTCCATGACAAAACCAAATTTGCACAATATCTTCCCACAAACCCAGCACTTCAAAGGATAATTGATGGAAAATGCCAACACAAGGAGGGAAAATACAACCTAGGAAAAGCAAGTAAGTAATCTTCCAACAACCCCCAAAAAAGATACAAACATAACTTTACCTCTAATAACAAAAATAACAGGAAGCAACAATCATTTTTCCTTAATATCTCTTAACATCAATGGTCTCAATTCCCCAATAAAAAGACGCAGACTATCAGACTGGATACACAAACAAGACCCAGAATTTTGCTGCATACAAGAAACGCACCTCAGTGACAAAGACAGACACTACCTCAGAATAAAAGGGTAGAAAACAATTTTTCAAGCCAATGGTCCCAAGAAACAAGCTGGAGTAGCCATTCTAATATCAAATAAAATCGACTTTCATCCAAAATTAATCAAAAAAGATAAGGAAGGACACTTCATACTCATCAAAGGAAAAATCTACCAAGGTGAACTCTCAATTCTGAACATCTATGCTCCAAATGCAAGGGCACCTACATACATAAAAGAAACTTTACTAAAGCTCAAAACACACATTACACCTCACACAATAATAGTGGGGGATTTCAACACCCCACTGTCAGCAATGGACAGATCATGGAAACAGAAACTAAACAGAGACACTTTGAAATTAACAGAAGTTATGAACCAAATGGACTTAACAGACATCTATAGAACATTTCATCCTAAAACAAAAGAATATACCTTTTTCTCAGCACCTCATGGTACCTTCTCCAAAATAGACCATATAATTGGTCACAAAACAAGCCTCTACAGATACAAAAAGATTGAAATAATCCCTTGCATCTTATCAGATCACCACGGACTAAGACTGGTCTTTAATAATGACAAAAACAATGGAAAACCCACGTACACATGGAAACTGAACAACTCTCTACTCAATGATGACTTGGTCAAGGAAGAAATAAAGAAAGAAATAAAAGACTTTTTAGAATTCAATGAAAATGAGGACACATCATACCAAAACTTGTGGGACTCCATGAAGGCAGTGCTAAGAGGAAAGCTCATAGCTCTAAGTGCCTACAAAAAGAAACTGGAAAGAGCACACACTAACAAGTTGACTGCACAACTAAAAGCTCTAGAACAAAAAGAAGCAAATACACCCAGGAGGAGTAGAAGGCAGGAAATAATCAAACTCAGGGCTGAAATCAACCAAATAGAAACAGAAAGAACAATACAAAATATCAATAAAACCAGGAGTTGGTTCTTTGAGAAAATCAACAAGATAGATAAACCCTTAGCCAGATTAACCAGAGGGCACAGAGACAGTATCCAAATTAATAAAATCAGAACTGAAAAGGGAGACATAACAACAGAAACTGAAGAAATTCAAAAAATCATCAGATCCTACTACAA
The DNA here is from genome assembly GCF_004785775.1 of Grammomys surdaster. Lineage (NCBI taxonomy): Eukaryota > Metazoa > Chordata > Mammalia > Rodentia > Muridae > Grammomys > Grammomys surdaster. Next base: position 167,218 of record NW_021621071.1, read on the forward strand.
AGGCCTATACTCAACAAAACTGGAAAACCTGGATGAAATGGACAATTTCCTAGACAGATACCAGGTACCGAAGTTAAACCAGGAGCAGATAAACCATCTAAATAGTCCCATAACCCCTCAGGAAATAGCAGCAGTCATCAAAAGCCTCCCCACTAAAAAAAGCCCAGGACCAGATGGTTTTAGTGCTGAATTCTATCAGACCTTCAAGGAAGACCTAATACCAATTCTCTTCAAACTATTCCACAAAATAGAGACAGAAGGAACACTACCCAATTCGTTCTATGAAGCTACAATTACACTCATACCCAAACCCCACAAGGACCCGACAAAGAAAGAGAACTTCAGACCAATCTCCCTTATGAACATCGATGCAAAAATACTCGATAAAATTCTAGCAAACCGAATCCAAGACCACATCAAAACAATCATCCATCATGATCAAGTAGGTTTTATCCCAGGAATGCAGGGATGGTTCAATATTCGGAAATCCATCAATGTAATCCACTATATAAACAAACTTAAAGAAAAAAACCACATGATCATCTCACTAGATGCTGAGAAAGCATTTGACAAAATTCAACATCCCTTCATGATAAAAGTCTTGGAAAGATCAGGAATTCAAGGCCCCTACCTAAACATAGTAAAAGCAATTTACAGCAAACCAGTAGCCAACATCAAGCTAAATGGAGAGAAACTTGAAGCAATCCCACTAAGATCAGGGACTAGACAAGGTTGCCCACTCTCCCCCTACCTATTCAATATAGTACTGGAAGTCTTAGCCAGAGCAATTAGACAGCAAAAAGAAGTCAAAGGGATACAAATAGGAAAGGAAGAAGTCAAAATATCACTATTTGCAGATGATATGATAGTATACTTAAGTGACCCCCAAACTTCCACCAGAGAACTCCTAAACCTGATAAACAACTTCAGCAAAGTGGCTGGTTATAAAATCAACTCAAACAAATCAGTAGCCTTCCTCTACATGAAAGATAAACAGACTGAAAAAGAAATTAGGGAAATGACACCCTTCACAATAGTTGCAAATAATATAAAATACCTTGGTGTGAATCTAACCAAGCAAGTGAAAGACCTGTATGACAAGAACTTCAAGTCTCTGAAGAAAGAAATTGAAGAAGATCTCAGAAGATGGAAAGATCTCCCATGCTCATGGATTGGCAGGATTAATATAATAAAAATGGCCATCTTGCCAAAAGCAATCTACAGATTCAATGCAATCCCCATTAAAATCCCAACTCAATTCTTCACAGAGTTAGAAAAGGAAATTCTCAAATTCATATGGAATAACAAAAAACCCAGGATAGCGAAAACTATTCTCAACAATAAAAGAACTTCTGGAGGAATTACCATCCCTGACCTCAAGCTGTACTACAGAGCAATAGTGATAAAAACTACCTGGTATTGGTACAGAGACAGGCAGGAAGATCAATGGAATAGAATTGAAGACCCAGAAATGAACCCACACTCCTATGGTCACTTGATCTTTGACAAAGGAGCTAAAACTGTCCAGTGGAAAAAGGACAGCATTTTCAACAAATGGTGCTGGTTCAACTGGAAGACAACATGTAGAAGAATGAAAATTGATCCATTCTTATCCCCTTGTACAAAGCTCAAGTCTATGTGGATAAAGGACCTCCACATAAAACCAGATACACTGAAACTAATAGAAGAGAAGGTGGGGAAAAGCCTCGAATACTTGGGCACAGGGGAAAAGTTCCTGAACAGAACTCCAATGGCATATGCTCTAAGATCGAGAATTGACAAATGGGATTTCATAAAATTGCAAAGTTTCTGTAAGGCAAAGGACACTGTCAATAGGACAAAACGACAACCAACAAATTGGGAAAAGATCTTTACCAATCCTTCATCTGATAGAGGGCTAATATCTAATATATACAAAGAACTCAAGAAATTAGACTCCAGACAACCAAATTACCCTATTAAAAAATGGGGTATAGAGCTTAACAAAGAATTTTCAACGGAAGAAACTCGAATGGCCGAGAAGCATCTAAAGAAATGTTCAGCATCCTTAGTCGTCAGGGAAATGCAAATCAAAACAACCCTGAGATTCCATCTCACACCAGTCAGAATGGCTAAGATTAAAAACTCAGGTGATAGTAGATGCTGGCGAGGGTGTGGAGAAAGAGGAACACTCCTCCATTGTTGGTGGGACTGCAAGATGGAGCAACCACTTTGGAAATCAGTGTGGCGGTTCCTCAGAAAATTGGACATAGCATTACCCGAGGATCCAGGTATACCACTCCTAGGCATATACCCAGAAGATGCTCGAACATATAACAAGGACATATGCTCAACTATGTTCATAGCAGCCTTATTTATAATAGCCAGGAGCTGGAAAGAACCCAGATGTCCTTCAACTGAGGAATGGATTCAAAAAATGTGGTATATTTACACAATGGAGTATTACTCAGCTATTAAAAACAATGAATTCGAGAGGTTCCTAGGTAAATGGATGGAACTAGAAATTATCATCCTGAGTGAGGTAAGCCAATCACAAAAGAAGACACATGGTATTCACTCACTGATTATTGGATATTAGCCTAGAACCTTGAAATGCCCAAGATGCAACTCACAGGCCACATGAAGCCCATAAAGAAGGAAGACCAAGTGAGGGTGATTCGGTCCTTCTTAGAAGGAGCAACAAAATACTCAAGGGAGCAAATATGGAGACAAAGTGAGGGACAGAAACTGAAGGAGGGGCCGTCTCAAGACCACCCCACCTGAGTATCTATCCCATGTGCAATCACCAAAGGTAGATGCTGATGTGGAAGACAGGAAGTGCATGCTGATAAGAGCCTGATATGGATATCTCCTCAGAGGCCTTCAAGAGTCAGACATATTCAGAGGCAGATGCTCACAACTAGCCATTGAACTGATCATGGGGTTCTCAATAGAGGAGTTAGAGTGAAGACTGAAGGAGCTGAAAGGGTTTGTGGCACCATGAGGAGAGCAACAATACCAACCAACCACAGCTCCCAGGGTCTAAACCACCAGCCTGGGAGCACTTAGGGGGGGATCCAGGGCTTCAGCTGAATATGTAAAAGTGGAGGGCCCTGCTGGGCATAGGTGGAAGAAGAGAACCTTGACCTCATGAAGGCTGGATGCCCCAGGGGGTGGGAATTTTGAGGGTGGGGAGGTGGGAGTGGGGGGTGTAGATAGAGGTTACATCCACAGAGAAGAAGGAGGAGGGGCGAGGGGATTGGGGGTTCCGAGGGGTTGGTGGGGGATGGGGTAAGAGGACAACATAGGAAATGTAAATAAATCATCCAATAAAAAAAAAAAGAAAAAATAAAATAAAATGACTTATCATTTGAAGTAAGAGTTAACACAATGTAACAGGTGCTATGTTTTTCCTAACCTTTTTGGTGACATCTAAACTTTACTCTGAATCTTATTTTAGGGATAGAAATCTTCTTCCTGGGTTCTGCTTACAACTGCCATGCTTAGAAAACAGTGACAACATCATCTAGTTAATCATGTGGAAAAAGATCTGGGGATTTACTGGGAAGATTTCCAACATCAACAACTGAAAGCTAAGTGCAGCAGTGTCCGAGAGCTGAGAGGTATGAAGGAGCTGAAGGAGATTGCAACCCCATAGGAAGAACAACAGTAGCAGCCAACCAGACCCTCAGAGCTCTCAGGGACTAAACCACCAACCAAAGAGTACACACGGGGGGACCCATGGCTCCAGCTGCATATGTAGCAGAGGATGGCCTTGTTGAGCATCAATGGGAGGGGAGGTCCTTGGTCCTGTGGAGGCTTGGTGCTCTAACATAGGGGAATACTAGGACACTGAGGCAGGAGTGGGTGGGTGGGAGAGCACCCTCATAGAAACATGGGGGGGCGGGGTAGGATAGGGGGTTTTGGGAGGGAAAACCGGGAAGGGGGACAGCATCTGAAATGTAAACAATTAAAATAACCAATAAAAATAAATAAATACAAATAAATAAATAAAAGGAAGTTATGGGGGATGCTGAAGTTCTGGGCCACAAGTCAATGAGATCATGTACTTTAGAAGAAAACGCAGAATAGGACACTGATGTCGGGGGAAGTAGAATGCCACATATGGATAAATCTTTACTGTTTTCTGCTCAAAATGGGTAGCGCCCAGTGTCCGGTTCTCTTTAACTCCATTAACATATCTACAAGAAGAAATCAGATGTGCTTTGCATTTTAACACCAAAAAATAGAAACGAGTCTTTTACAGGTGTGGATGATGGCTCTCCAACTCCAACTGGGCCTGGTACAAGTTATGCTTCCCACCAAATTCTGTTAATGAAATATCATTGTATTGATAAATATGTTCGTGGACATATACGAATGAATATATAAATACAACCTAAAACCTGCTGGGTCCATGTAGTGGCTTTTGTACATTCATGTTTTAGGGATGACTACTTTAACAGTAACATACATTTGTTTAAACTGGTTATCTTAATTTTAAAATATTAACTTTCTTATAAAGAAGTTGGAGTCTGTCTAATAGATAGAATATCAATCCTTGAGAACTGCTACTTGTATCCAATATAAGCACAGTACTACTGTGGGTTTTGCTTCCTTAAATTTTGTATTTACTATTTGTGTATGGGGGTTCGTCTTCTTGTATGTCTGTTAAACCTGGAAATGACTGGTGCTGTACAGACCATTATAGGATGTCCAATCCCCTGGAACTGGGGTTACAGACAGTTGCACATCACTATGTGGGAACTGAACCTGGGTCCTCAATAAAGGCAACTTAACCACTGAGATATCCAAGCACAACACAACGGGTTTTGTCTGGGTCCTCTTTTCTTAACAATCTCAATTACTATTTTCAACTCATATTTAGTAACCAAAGAATTCTATCCGAATGGCAAATGCCCAAAGGAACATTCATTTTAGCAGAAGGGCCATTCTATAAGCTGAAAACAACAACAAAAACTGAGCTGTGTGATACGAGTCCTAGCTGGTGATACGATACGTGATATGGTGACATGTGTGGATATGAGTCCTCGCTCCTGAATTTATTGAAGATTCCAGTTTCCTTTCTGGTGACATGATGATCCTGTGTATTTTGTTTTGCATACTAAACCTATTGCTATACTATATAACAAAAAGCCTCGAAATATGGAGAAAGCTTTTGTAACTCTATTAGAATCTAAACTAGTACTTCTCACAAAGGTACATCCAGGAAGATAATAGTTCCTATCATTCATTAATAGTGAATGACTGGTATGAAAGTCAAGCTACAGGCATCAATACTTCCTCATTAATTTAGCTAGTAGTTTAACTTAGTAGGCATTAAAACTTCATCATTTTCTTTCTTGCTTGATATTTATTACTTGTACATGTGTTAAATACGTGTGTGTGTGTGTGTGTGTGTGTGTATGTGTGTGTGTGTGATGTGGTGGTGGATATACATGAGTGTGCAAGTGAACATACATAGGTGTGGAGAGGTCAGTGCAGATCTTGACTGCCTTCTTCTAATGCTTCCTGCCTTATATCCCTGAGAAGGAGTCCTAACACTGAACTGGTCAATCATGGGACTTTTCTATTTATTTATTTATTTATTTATTTATTTATTTATTTATTTATTTATTGCTAGGCTTAAAATCTTGGCAAGCAAACTCTTGTGACCTGGCTGTCCCTGTCTCTCAAAGCCAGTCACTAGTGAGCATGACCACATCTGGCTGTTTTATAGAGGTACTGGGGACTTGATCTCAGGTCCCCAGGCTCACTCATCAAGGTGTCTTTTAAGTCTTACTTCTTTTCCTCATACAGAGCAAATATATGTTCCTTACTTTCTACCAGCAATAACCAATTCATAGAGATTTTAATCATCATCTTCCTCATTTTTTCAATGGCATAATTAAATGAGGCTCACTAATTTTATAATCTGACAATGCAGAAATGAAGTCCTGAGCTCTTCTCTTCTATGAATTTAGGGAAATCTTTGCCCATGAGTCAAGTAACTGTCATCACTAGGATTACAGACATACAGCATGTAGTCACTAATATCCTCTGAATCATCTCCCTAGGAATTGCAGGCTTTTCCATGGGCCCTGGTTCATAATATTTTATTGACTGTATGTTACAAAGAACACAAGCTTGGATAAATTTTTAGCTATAATTTAATTTGTGAGAACTGTTTTAATTCCATTTTAAGTATTACCAAGCTTTCGTTACTTCCCACGACAACCTATGCATACCATTCTTTCTATGGTAGCATTTTGACGATAACGATTACAAAAAATTCTCTAGGACGAATAATGTTGAAAAAAACGTCTTGCACAAGCCAATTGCTTTAAACATAGGAAATTTAAACAAAGAGCAGTGGATGCCTTGACTTCTCAGAGGCTTCTGCTAGGTGAGCAGATCAGCCATCACCCCTAAGAGGATGTTAATCACAGAGGAATAGAGTGGAGAGGGTAGAGAGAGGATGAGCCATTCAGTTTCAGAAGGTGAACAAGTGAGCTGAGAGCACTCAAGACAAGCAGTGCTTCTCTGGAAGGCAAGACAATGAGAGAGGCCTGTGGTAAGATGATGCGTAGGCCTTCACAGCCACATCCAAAGAGACTGCCGCTGAGATCATGCACAAGACCGGAGGCTCCAGTTTCACTGGCAAGTGTTCGGTAAATTGTTAGTTCTGTCTGTGATTTATATGACACGGTATATTATATTAAGTCATTTTAACTTAGGTAGTTACTGATTCAAAAAAGTATGTTACAAGCCGCAAATAGGAGGAATGGAAATTTGCTAAAGTGTCTGGAAAGAACAAGTCTAGGCTCAAGAAGAGAAACATGATGATCACTGGCTACAATAGACTAAGTCCATTTATCTACCAAAAATATAAGTAAAGAGATATAAAACCAGACATTTTACAGACTATATCGAGTTCCATACAGTATAAAGACAATGCTAACCACAGTAAAATTGTTCTGAATTGTAACCTGTATACAAATGACCACTCAAAAGCACTGGGAAAATATACATTTGACTTACATTATTTTGGCGCAATCCACTCAGCAACATTTCAGAAGGCAAATAACAGAGAATACTTATGTTTCCTGATGAACATTACACCAGCAAGGAATCCTACTTAAGAAAGGCGACAATCTTGCCTTAAGAGAAGGAAAGGTGGAAAATATCCGACTACTCATAGGCTGCTTTGGAAAGCTATCTCATGTCTAAACCATTTATCATATTAGAATATTGGGAAAGGTCCTTTCCTTTAAAACAATTTTATGAAAAATTATTGTCTGGAAGGTCTTTCCAAGAGATCTTAGGAGGTTTCCCATCAAGCTTGCAAAAGGCTGTGAAATACATTTTTTGTACATCCAATTGACATTTATTATACAGTACTTACTTTGAAAGAAGCTGTCTACGTACTTTAAATTCTAGTTTTATATCGACACTTATGGCTGCTCTCCTCATTCAAAATGAAGCAGACCAACTACCACATGAGACACTGTACAAATCACAAACAAATTGACATTCTCTCTCTCTCTCTCTCTCTCTATATATATATATATATATGCACAAGCTTAAGCTAACTGTACATTAAGTAGATAATACTAATGCATGAAATTTATACTTATCGTATAGTCTTATTTATTTATTTTAAATAAATAAGAATAGATTTTAAGTAACTAAAATCTAAGGCAGTTCATTCATCAAATAAACTCCACAGAGAACTAAAGTCTGATTTGATTAAAAATTAATGAAATAAGTTTACTTTAAAAAAAACCTTACGATATTAGCGAAAGTGTACTTCAATGCAGAGTATCAATTTCTAGGACTTGTTTTCCTGCCTTTCACCGCTTCCTGGCTTTAGCTTCAGGTTTGAGTTCTGACAGCCATAGGATAGGAATAGTAGTAACTCATATGGAGAAATGATTTATAATGGCTATTCATGTACATCTTGGAAGAGGTTGTAGATGCTTATGAGCTAGACGATAACAGAGTTGTTTTCTTATGTCAGTCTGAAGACTAACATACAGTTCTTCCCTAAATATATGAATCTTACCTAGAAGTAATATTAAGAAACCCTCAAAGTAATCACTCAATCCAGAAATCGAATAGCACTACTCTTCACTGAAGCAAACGCTTGAGAAGATAATGTTACCTTACATCGAGCTTTAAAATAACATGAATCAGCATGAGTTCAGCATGATATAAGTTGGGCATAACACAAATAAAGGCAGATCAAAAGAATGGTCACTGAGCAGCAATTGAAATAATCTGGGTTATTGATATACATGTATCTTCCATGAATGTCTAGCATTTCAGTAAGTCAACATCTATTAGTCAAGTTTTTCTTTGAAAGTGAAACTCTCATACATACACACAGACAAAGACACACACACATACATACATGAGAAGAGGGGCAGAGAGACAGAGAGATGGAGAGAGACAGAGACAGACAGAGGCAGAAAGACACAGATATACAGAATGACACACACATACATGTTCATGCACACACACATACACACACACTGAGAAGGGGGACAAAAGACAGAGGGACAAAGAGAGACAGACAGAGGCAGAAAGAAACAGATATACAGAATCTCTCTCTCTCTCTCTCTCTCTCTCTCTCACACACACACACACACACACACACACACAGATCTCATATTATGTAATGTAATAGTATTAGCATACGTAATCTGGAAGCTGAGAAATCTCCATATCTGGTGATACACTCTAACCCCATCTATGTACAAGGACCCAAGAAACTTGACTGATAGTACCAGTTGCACCAAAGTACAGAAGATGAAAACCTCAGATCAAGCAGTCAGGCAAGCACCCTCTTCTTATTTGGAGTTTTATTTGGGAAGGAACCATTCAGTATTTTCTAAGCACCATTCAAACAAGGTAGAACAACCTGGTTTAGTCAGTCTGTTAATTCAAATGGTAATTTCTTTGAGGCATGCCTTTATATACACAGCCAGAATAAATGTGGGATTAACATCTCCTGATACACAAGAAATGGTGTAGAAGGGAAAAAGAAAAAAACAAAAACAAATTCCTCCTTAAACCATGTGTACTTTGGATGTCAGTTTTTGCCATTGAGTAAAACACAGGGCGGTTTAGAAGGGTTGGAAGTTACTCCAAGGATAAAGCACTTAGTTTGTATGCCCTAATGTTTATGTTGAAGAAATTTATTCATAAATCTATTGATAGGACACAGGAGCCCGTTACAAGCACCGGTATAAATTACAGATTAAAACTTTGCCCATTCTCCTGTGTACATATGTATCCCACACCTATGAGAAAACGAAAGTTAAAATTTGTTAATCTCTAGAATATTCAGGGGTTTATTCAATTCATATTCCAGATAGTATGCTAAATGCACATATATCATTGTCCATCGATGTTAAACCTTAAACTCTAAAGACATATCAGATAACTCAATCAGGAATTGCATGCAATTGGAACAAAGTAGTTGGGAGTCGTACCTTCTTTAATGATATTTATAACAAATTATTGAGAAAAGTTGTCAGCTCTTCCAGAGACTGAGCAGAAAACATACACTAAAATAATGTTTCTAAGTCCTGCACAAAGCTAAGCATGAATTTATATCTAATATATCACCCTGTGTAACACTTCAGAGAATTTATAGTCAGGAGACAGGCTAAGATTTAATTAATTAGCAAAGAAAACTAGTACAATGATATTTGTGTCTTTAGTGTGTTCTACTATTCATTTTATTATATAATTAAAACCATAAGCTTCAAAAGGTCTCATTTACCTCCTTCCTCTCTTTTACATAGCTGGAACCTGAGACAATTGAAGTATAATAAATATTTTTAAAACATATGATGACATCAATTAATTGTTTTGTTGAACATTGCTTCTGTCCCTTAAAAATTATTTCTCTAGCCTTAACTATTTTGGTAAAATAAAATATTTTTCTCTTAAATTTTATTATTTCTTTTCAGATTAATTCCATGTAGCACATTAACCTAAAACTCTAAAATGATAAATTTTGATTGCACAAAAATTAGTTAAGAATAAAATATGGTAGAGGAGAATGGGTTAGAAGTTGAGTGCACCAGGTTCTGACATCAATCCTCATCGGCACACAGCTGTACACACACATACACAAGTACACGTACATGCGAACACACATACACATGCACATACAATTCCTTAGTGAATATATATAAGTGAGTGCCTAAAAATATGCAAAAGGGATGATTAACAGTACTGGCCTAATCATCTTTCACAAATTATTACTGAATATTTCTTATCTTCAGTATGTTGCTAAATGCTAATCTTGTCAGAGTTAATCAAGTCATCATGGAGCTTATAATGCCATAGATTCATAAAGGATCTTAACGTCAAATGAATATATACAACTTTTGATTATAGACAGCTGTGGACCTAAATGCTCCAAGTCAAATTTTTACACTGGACACTCATTCTGAAGTTACTAAATATGGCAAAGATTACTCATAATACATCTTAAAACCCTTATGTTTCCTATAAAGTATAAGACACCTAGCTTGTAATGCATAGTGCATATATATATATATATATATATATGTATATATATATATGTGTGTGTGTGTGTGTGTATGTATATATATATTATATATCCTATATATATATACAAATATATACAATATATATCCATAAATACAATATCTGTGCTGCATATATAGACACATATATAACATATACACTTTATACAGTATATGTACATATACCATACCACTACACGCATATTTATGTGGTATGTGGCATGGTTTTTTTTGTGTGTGCATGCATGTGCATGTGTGTGTGTGTGTGTGTGTGTATGATTTATATATAAATTGAAATCAATCGAGGTATTCTTGTCTTCTTACATATAATCACCAAATAGCATTACTAATTGTAGTTATGGACAAAAACCTCCAGAGTAATAAATTATCTTCTTAATCTCCATATTATTCCCATACCAGACTCTATAATTGATTTCTTCAATGAATTTCCTTATGGTAGGACACTGTTATGATTGATTCCTCTATTTTCCAGAGAAAGTTGTTGTCTAAGGCCAAAACAAAGTTTGTGTTAACGCCTATACCTGGAAACTAATAAATGATTAGCCAAAACATGGAAAAATTTTGTTATAGTCCATTAGTCTCTAGAAAGATGCTTCTTTCTCCAAGAGCTTAAGACCTACTCTATGCTGTGAGCAAACAATGGAAAAAATCTCATACAAAGGCATTTTTGACTATGGTGACTAAATCAAATGATAGAGCTATAAATTATGGTCAAAGGCAGCACTAGTTTGGAACCACAATTACACAGATCATCTCAGGCAAGTTATAATTCACTGTTAGGCACTGTAATAGGTATTTATTTAAGGAGAAATGCATTAAAGTCTCTTCAAATACAGAAAGATCAGGGAAATCCTGTTACATGCATATCAGATTTAGGTGCACCATATTTCAAAGAAGTGTATCAGCAGAAAAAAATGAGAGATGCAGGCAAGAAGAGCTTACTAGGGAAGTCTATTGAGTTAGAATCAAAACACAAATTATATTAAAGAACAACAAGAGATATCCATATTAAATTGTGCTAGGGGTCAGCCCTACAGTGAACGGGTTCCAGAAAGCATGTAAGGATCAGGCGGGGGGAAGGTTGAGTCAGACACCAAGATTGCAATGCTTTGTGACTCTGACTAGCAAGCAGAAACTGTCTCTATTTATACATATTGAAAAACATTCATGACCTCAAGAGATACAGATGACATCATCTTGCTCAAAGCTTACATTTCTAGTATTCCCAGGGTTACAGGTTAAGCACAGGTAGACTAGATTTTATTATCATTAATCCCATATCCTCATTCCTAACATTCTACAAGTCACTTTAGCATTAAAATATAAAATACGAACCCTATACTTGAAGGGTGGCCATACTACAGAATAGATGGTTAATGCCTATACACTACAACATATGGAAATCAAAATATGGAGGCAAGAACAACAGTCTTTGTGGGGGAGGTTTGCAAGTTTTAAGGAGTCAGAAGAAATCTTAGCTATGATGCAGCTATCTGTATGAGGAAAGGCCATCAGGCGCTATTAGCACAGAGCAATCAATGATTCTGACACTGAGTGTGATGTTCCCACAGGATTGTATCTGCCCTGCTGTGCAGCTGGAATTTCACTCTTGACACCCTCGAGTATCAGTGCTGCTGCAGTATGGTCAGATTCATATTTCTCAAACAGTAGCTGAAAACCACTAGAAAAAGCAGTAAGACTGTTGTAGGGATAGTTGCTCATTAACAAGATACCTTTAGAAATTAAAGAGGACAATAATAATTGATACCAGGGAAATGATACCAAATGAGGTGAATGATTAAAAAAAAACTATTTAAGATGTAAAGTAAGTAGGACATGATGAATGCTTTGATTTCAGAAATAAAGGAAATTTAACTACCTGCATGTAAGACAGTAATGATTTTTACTGGGAAGAGGAGTGTCAAAAATGTCAATTATTTGTTTAAAGAAATTGCTATTTAGTGGAAAGATTTAGATGGCCCCAATACCAAGGCATGCGAGAAATCAAATTGAACTCTATGTAAGACTTACTTAAGATTAAAATACTCTTCAGCAACAGATTGACAAGAAATGCAAATAGACTATTTTGCCTTAGAAATATAACTCCAAATTAAGGTAAGAGACAGTACTAAACCAAAAACCCAGCCCAGGATATCAGTAGAGAAACTGAGAATGAGTACTAGAAGTCTTTTGAGGTATAAGAGCAGGGATTTAAAAAAAACATATGTTATTTTACAAAAAAAAAAAGCTTGTCTGGGGCTATCACACCTGTGATATGTAACAGACGCATATAAACTATCAATGCTACCCTTATTCTTATGTTTTATTGTAGCATACACGCAGACTCATGCATTGAATACTCATGCTACACTAGGTCCACTTTTGCCTGCTGCTATATTTTCTTCTTTATTTTTCAAGAAAACAGGAGACAAAATACCAAGTTAACATAAAGAAAGAATGAAAAAATCAAACAGCAGAGTGATCTTTGGCAAAGGGCCTACTCTTCATAGATTTCAGACTGGCCAAGTGAAACACCGAGGATTGAATTTTAAGAACCTCTGAGATGGTCGGAAATAAATGGGAAAATTAATCACATGTCAGCAAAATAAAACCGACTTGATTGCCCTAGCCTATATATTTATAATATTATCTCTAGAAAGGGAAAAGAAAGACTTACAATTTACTGCCTTAAATAAATGACCAACATTTTGACATGATATTTCTCATAGAAGATTCTAGAATTGATCCAGCTATCCACATCATCCTCCTCATCTCTTGCCATATGCTATCTTCAATGTAATTTCTGCAGCTAAATCTTTTTTTTCCTCTAAGGTGTTATTAAATTAGCAATACACTGAGAATTGGTGAAATAAAGAAATAACCAGGGCTTATACTTAACAATGTTTGGCTCTGCCTCTGTGTTTCATATTTAAAAATTTATCTCCTTGTTATGTGTCCTAAGGGGCCAGATTGATATCTTCATTGAGTCCGATAACAACAATTATGGAAGATTCCATTGGATGCCACACCTACCTGAGGTGTTACTGTTTGTTTTACTTAAAATTAGAAAACAAAGCACATGAGGTTATTTTTTTGGATTCACCTGCAATTAAATGTCTAACTTTTAATAAAATAATGGCAGAAAAAAATTGTGTTTCTCCCCAGCATTTGATCACTGATTAAACTCTATAAAACCGGTACTATTGAAAGAAAAATAGAACAACCAACATTGTAACTGTAAGCCATGCCATAAAAACAAACAATAAACAGTGAAATGGAATAAAACAGTTTTAAGGGAATAAAAAATGCCGATTTTTTAAAGTTCTACCACAAAAGAAAATTTCTACAATGAAAATGTTCTAGCTCTTGTGCAGGTACACCCCCACCACTTCATCCCCCATCTCATTAAGTGTGTTCAAAGAAAATATGCACTTCACTAACTATATTTTCAAATGAGATTTTGAATGGCTTGTTTTCTCAGCACACTGAAAGGTGGCTAAATACGGCTCTTCTTGTGTATTTTAATGTAGTGTCCAACTAGCATATTAACTTTTTCCAAATACTCGGAGATTGAAGATTTTACCTCCAGTAATAAAGCTAGCGTTAGAGTGTGCTTATGAGATAGAACAATGTACTGTGCCTTCTTCAACTTTAGGCCAGCTCTTAAATGCAAAAAAAAATCAATATATAATAAGTCATTTATGAAGATTATATTCATAATTTTATACACTCTCATATTTTAGAATCACTAGGCAGACAGTCTGAAGAAGAGATGAAAGACCGTGTGGTCATTTTATCTTGGATATAATTTTAATCTCTATTATTTGGCAGAATGAGTTGAGATAGCGTCAATGAATTGGATGATTCTATAGGTCTCTGTTCATATTTCACTATCAATGGAATTGTCTGGTCTCAGTGGTACTCAGTGGTCTCTGAGCAAAGACACTGAAATCATTTTGCCTGCAGTGTTTATTTCTTCTATTCAATGTGGTAAATAGATGCTGCAGGAGGAATCCATTTCCAGGGCATTAGTGAGGAATCACATCTTACCTGACAGCTATCCACTACAGCTAAGCTATTTGCCAATGAAAGGTATCATCCATTGGGTTTCCCCCAATAAGAAAAACATACCATCAGCAAAATTATACCACTCGATATGCCTTCACTATTTGAGGATGGAATTTTCCGATCTATCATAATGCAGCTTCATTGGGAATGTAATAGTAATGTCTTGGCCTCCTGTTCATCTAGGCTATTGTTGAATCTTAAAAGAAGGAACCATTTATGGCAACAGGTTACAGTTTTTAAACATTGAAAGAAAGAAACAGAGGCACCTGAAAAGAAACACAAACACACATCTCCATAAGTCAAAGACAGTCACCACAATGAATCGGTAGAAAAACTCGGAGTAGTGAATTTTGACCATTTGTTCAAGAACTGGCTAGTACATAGGTTAGCATTTGAAGTCTTATATATAAGATTTAATTATCAGCTATTTCATACTATTAGTTTATAGTAAAATTGATGTTTGCTTAACTTGACAAAGCACTTTTTAACGTTTTATAACTAAGAGTGAAAAAGACTGATTTATATGCTAGAAAACTCTACTAAGTACATACAATAACTAGGCACATCTAAATGAAAATCACTTTACAGTTGAAATTTCTACATGTATTTCATACATGACAGTACCATATATCAAATAGCATTTCAATTATTGTTCTAATATGAATTTAGTGAATGTTAACAGTGTGCAAGATAGAGACATCTTTAGGTATTTATCTTCTCTATAACTTTATAGCTCCTATAACTTTCCCTAAAGAAGTACAGTGATGTTTTTCAACCTTCCTAATGCTGCAACTTTTTAATATAGGTCTGCATGTTGTGGTGACCCACATCCATAAAATTATTTCGTTGCTACCCTCATGAATCATAATGTAAATATCTGTGTTTTTCAACGGTCAAGCCCCCTAGGATGCTGTGAGACCCGCAGATTGAGAACCACCAATGTATAGTTAGCTTAGGCATTTCTTAGGGTTACTTACTTAAACTAGACTAAACTCCAATTCTAAAAGCAACCAAAATAGCTTTCACAGCATCAGCTGTATTTGGTGGCACAGACTAGTAACACTGAAGACACTTTTCATTATATTTAGAACTGGTTCCATCTTGAGTGGGAATAAAAATAAAGAAACAGTTGTTTGAAACAAATGGTATGCAGACAGCGACACAAATAAACTAAACTGGGATATAAAACTCTAAGTTCAATTCTCTCTGTAAACATTTTCCTGAGTTGGCAAGAAGTTATATAGAAATAAAACCCTGCATGTATAATTAACATACCTTGCCCCTTTACCTCCCAAAGACCTTTACATTAAATTTAAAAGCAAATTTATGTTTTGAGAAGCCAAAAGTTTACAGAAAATTGAAAAAAAATAGTATCAATAAAGAGGCCCCACGTGACCAACACTCACTTTTCCCTGTTAATCTCTGATATTGGTATACTGGACATGTTATAGTTAGCCAATAGTGATATATTGCTAATTCAACTCTACATTTTTTTCATCCAGATTTTCTCACTGTTTAATTAGTATTCCTTGTTGCATGATCCATGATCATTTGGTAAGTCACATTTTAGAATTTCCCATTCTGTTAATGGGCTCTGCAGCCACAAATGAAGAGTATTATGGAACAAACTGAGGTACTAGGCAGACCCAGTATGTTCATTGCTCTCAAGGCATCCTAGTTTTGAATGCTATTCACTAAAAGAAGACAGAAACCTAACTGTGTATATTGCAACATGTATCTCTAAATATGTATCTATACATATTACATATTTAATAACCTACATATAGACTAAGTCCAATCTGAAATACATAAAATTACCCCAAATTATCACACACACAGACACACACACACACACACACACACATACATCACAATCCATGTATTACACTGGCTTATTCCTTTAGATGCCCTAGAGTGAAGTTTACTCATCATAACACTACCTCCACATACACAGGGTGGTCTCTTATGCAGTGTAACCATCTCAGAGGATGGTCTCTCATGCAGTGCAATATTATCAGGACTGTAACTGCAGCAGGAAAAGAAGGGGAATGAAAACAATTCTTGTTTTTTATGGCATCAGTGTTCTAATTTGGAAATTACATGATAATTGTAATACAACAGTAAGTGTTATTAAGAAAAATAAAGTGAGATAAAGAGGGATGGCATGGTTTTGTAAAAATAGTGTAATCAGACAAGATCAGGAAGTATTAGTGAAAGGGCCTGATGACCAGGTAAATGCCTTCAGCTGGAGGAACAGGAAGGGTGAAGGTGCTGAGGATGTCATGTGCAGAGTATCCATAACAGAACTTACAGATTTACAGCCACTTGGAAGGAGGAATGTAAAGAGATTTTCTCGAAAATATTTTAGAATAAAAGCACACTCAGGTACATCTACTTAAAAAACATCCAAAATCTAGTTGTGAATCAATCTCTAATGTCTAAATTAATCAATAAACTAGTTAATCTAAAAGACCTGGATTATTCACCAGTATTTTGCTCTTTACATGAGAAGGGATACATGATAGGCAGAAAGTCAGGGAGTAGGATCAGTGTCCAACTCTCTCCTTGTGGTGTTCATTCCTTATTTTACACAGCCCTGGATTGTCTTCTAATCTAACTGGAAAGGATAGAGAGTCAGCCTTCACAATACTGCTGTGTAGTGCATGCACACTATAGGCTCTTCCGTGGATAGTGGTCCATGAGCAAGTGCAAATTTAAAGGATAATTTAGTCTGCTACACTCATCTTTCAACGTTAATTTAAAATATACATGTCCCCAAGGCATAGTTGTGTAAATAGTCATATAACATAATTATATAAAGCCATAAAGGTCAAAGCCTGTTGATAACCTAAACAAAACACAACTTTCGTAACATCTCTGGGCCCATAAGAAACAACATCCAAGTTCCTCCAGTGAAGCTGTTACCTCCTGCTGCTTCCCACTGTCTATATTTTACTCTTTCAACTACTTCCTCTTCTAAATAAAGTTTTTGCTTGCTAGCCTTCTGTGCTTGTAAATTCTTTTATAGATAAGAGGAAGTACCTAAAGCAACGATGTCTAATTTTCCATGTAGACATCAGCTACTGAATACTGATAAGAGCTGAGGTTATCACACATAAATTTACCATTGCCAATTGGCTTATATTTGGAAGTTTAAAGAGATGCATTTTCGTTTAAGGGAATATAGATTTATTTTGCTTCCTCAGTTGATTTACCTTATGCATTTTTCATCAAAGTTGTTAACTTCAAGCAAAGTAACAAAATCCATAAAAGAAGAAAAATGAGACAACCTTTTCCTGTGACACATGCCTTTACGTGCTTCATTCATTCATTCATTCATTCATTCATTCATTCATTCATTCGTTATAAAATATATCAATAAGATGGGTATAATAAATCCCATTTTTAAAGATCAGTACTTGATACAGCAGTCTTGTATAACTGGAACCAGAAGAGCAACCAAAGATAATTATAACTGTTGAATTTTAAAGTATATAACGTATTCTTATTCACTACTTAGGAAAATATTACAAAGTAAAATTAGTTATTCATTGTCTAAAGATATTGTACACTAATTGTAAAATGATAAAAATATGTTCATATTTTGTGCATTTTAGTGACATTTAACTATTCACTTAACTGAAGACATAAAACTTGAGTTAGGTAATAACAAAATTCATTTATTATACCAATATATACCAATACTCAAACAATATATAATAGAAGACCAACTGAATACATATATGATATAGTTAACCATTCATTACATAGTTACTATATGTTAGATATCAGAAATACAATTTTAGAAAAAAATCACAATTTTTTACTCCCTAAAATGTATAGACTAATGAGAAAGAAATACTCAACACAAAATTGTATTAATAAAGTATAAAAACTATGATGAAAACCACATATTATTGCAAGGGGACATAAAGCAGAGGAAATTTATGTAAGTTTGGGAGGCAAAGGCTGGTGGTCATGGAAACCAACCCTGAGCAAGTTCACTTTGAGTCAAAATCTGAAACTGAACAAAAGTTAACAGTAAGATGAGAAATCAAAAACTCTAAAAAACTATTTTGAACAAGCACTAACATCTTGAAATATACATATGAGAGAGAAAAAGTAGGAAGAAGGAATAGATACACAAAAGGAAGAATAGAACAAGAAAGGTAGGAAAAAAGGACCTTAACTGGAATGGGGAATCCAATACTTTAAATATATAACCTAAAGATATGTCTAACCTAAAATGTGTGAAGATGATTTATTCCAACAAGAAATGGATATAAGTATATCATCATACCAGTGACAAATGTTAGAAAAAAACTATTTGAATATATTTATCATTTCGAAATAATCTTACTTGACATCATTAAACATTCAAAAACTTTGGCTTAAAAGAGTATTTCCTATCTGTGAGGAACTGTATGTTGTTATTTCAACATATAGTCAAAATAATAGTTCTCTCAACACTTATGAAGGCTGGTTTAAATGACAAGGAATTGTATATAGTCACTGCAGAATTATATCAACCTTATTCAAAGATGAGTTGCGACTATTAGGCCTCACTTCCTTCCGATGGAGAAGAACTGCTATTCTTAGTGAAACAGTATATGCTTACTTGTATCAGCAAACAGTCCACACTGACATGCTGCGAGAACCTTCCATGGTGTGATTAAAGACACTTGTCTTTCTAAATAAAGAAGGTTTCATGCAAGAGTGAATATGTTTTTTGTAAGATCTCTAATTTTAGTTCATAGGAGAAAAAGATCTGGTTTTCCCTATACACGGTATGATCCGGGGACCCTCTACCCAGCATGCTACTTTTATCTTCTCAAGTTCTTGGTCATCTCTGTAGTCTCTAATTCAGATCCCTACATAAGATCTAAAGACAGAAAGAATATGAGGCCAGTTTGGCTAAGATCATTTCCTCTCTGCTCTGTAATAGAACCAACAATTCAAAAAGCACAGCCCAGGCTGGAAATACAGACTCCTTGGTATGAGTGAACTCAACTTTCTGGTCCTCCACCGTAACTTAATATCTCTACATCTTTTATAGAAAATATTTAAGACTTAAACATGAAACTTGGCCCGATCCATTCTCTGGACAGATATCAATAGAGATCAATTACGCAGTAACACATTCAAGGGTCAAGAACAAGGTTTGGTCTTAACCCACTCCACCATGAGTCTTTGTATCTCTCACGTATACATTTTGGCCATCTCTTTTGCCTTGGGTTTTGTGGCTAGAAAACCACTGCCTACACATGCTACACAGACATTCTACTCCTGAGTTACACTCCATCACCCTCTAGCTAGTTTCTAAACTGTTTTATTAGTCATGTTCTCACTTGGATTCAAAAAGAGTTGCTAATGTTTTATCAAGCAAAACAATTTATTGTCAAATTTGCTTACTGAATTGAAAAGGAAACGAAATGTGCGAGCTTGTGAAACGGTGTCTTGAGTTTTGAAACTCGGTGATAATCTATTAAGCAATTCTTTGAGAGGAGGATGGTTTCTTTTCGCTCAACACTAAGGTATTAAAGATATTTACCATGTTACTCAAGCAAATCGAGCAATCATAAACGTTCCATGCTTTTAGCAAATGAGTGCTTAAAAAACTCATTAAATTACACCCTTCTCGTAACTAACACCTACTACTCAGAATATCATGTCATTTTTTTCAAAATTTTTATGTAATTGTAATTAAAAATGTTATAAAATGTTATAAAAGCTTACCTACTGGACTTGATGTAAAGCTATAGAAAACATGTATGTGTGTGTGGTGTGGTGGTTTTTTAGTTTTTCTCTGATACAAAGCAAAGCAACATCATAAATGCAGATACTCGCAGGACTGTGAAGCTGACAAGGCAATAGAGTGGCCAGAGTTTCCAAAATTGCTTTATTTTGCCCAATCCTATTAAATGAACCTTTGAGGCCACTATAGCGAAAACTTCATCTCTGAGTAGCCAACTCCAGGTCCACCATAGGCTGTAGAAAGAAAATTTTCTTTTGACCACATAAGTTCCACTACCAACTGTGATTTGTTTATATTTTATAGCTGCTATGTGAGAGTCATTCGACATTAATGTAACTGTTCAAGATTATTTTTCTATTAACAATTTTAAATAATTTTCAGGAAAGTTAAAGTGGTTTCTCCTTCCTTCCTATTGTTAGATTGGATTTGGGAAATGAGTACTGCAAACGTTTTACCATATCTTGTATGGCGTCAGACTGTTAAGATCTTAGACTGGGTGAGGTTACAACTTTGAGAGCTGACCCCTGTTTTTTCACACATAAGGATATTAATTACCCACCATCTGTAAAGGACAAATTTAGAAATCTTAAAAGGGGGTAATTTCTTTTTAAGCAGTCCCTAAACAAACTTTCAAGT
Source organism: Grammomys surdaster (assembly GCF_004785775.1). NCBI lineage: Eukaryota > Metazoa > Chordata > Mammalia > Rodentia > Muridae > Grammomys > Grammomys surdaster. The sequence goes on from NW_021621071.1 coordinate 188,242, forward strand.
GAATAAACACACACACATAAAAGAATAAGGAAGCAACCAGCTGCATTTTATTATAGCAAGACGTTAAAGTCTTTTCAGTCATATGCTCATTTATAAATAAGTTATCCTTGAACACATAGACACGCCTATATAATAGTCTTAACTATATTTCATTCATTTATGTCATACATGAACCTAATACCATTTATCACTATCAACAGCAATAAGACGATGGTCTTAAACACAAATTGATAGGACACCATGTATTTTTCAAGGATAGTCATTTCTAAAGGCCCTCAAGCACTCCCTTGGAAAATGCATTTGTAATAATAGGTGATTAGACAATAATAGTCCTATTTGGTTTCTTGAAAAGAGACTTTAAAAGGTACCATGACAAATATTGTGTTGCAAAGAGAAAAATACATTAGTTTTCTTGTCCAGTAAAAAATGTTTCACATGTCAGTTTTTCTCTCAACTCTAAGCAAGAACATTATAAAATAGTGAGGTAACAGTGAGTTCATTATGAACAACAAAAGTGCTTTGAACTTCATGGTGAAACTTGTAGTTTAGTTATCTATTTGTACAGGAGACACTAATGTAAAGAAACACATCTTGGTTCTCTCACCTACTATTTACATTGTGTCTACATGTATCATTTGTCACCAATTAAATTAAATCATAAAAGCACTAAATACTGGAAGCTATTATTACAGAACAACAGTGCACTAACTGCTTGTGTGTTCATTCCTTAGGCCAGCTCATTGATTCACACGTATTAGACACATACTTTACTGGGGTCAAAATAAACAATGCAGCTAAGTTTTCTATTTTTAGTGGATATACCTGCTTTTTTTTTAGCTAAACACATGAGTTAGAGATTGTAGATACAAATGAACCACGTGGAGAGTATGAAAAACTGAAGAGAGGAACTGAGAGAGGAAGAAATGGAACAACTCCACCAGAATACAGACATGAAAACAGCTTCCACTGTAAAGATGAGGACGCCCCAACAGTTTCCATAATCTTTGCTTCCTTGGTACTGTGATTAGATTGTGGTTTGTTTTCAACGCTTCATGTGTTGAAACTTTAGTCCCTAGCATCTTCGCACTGGGAGGGAGTATAGAACTTAGAAGTGGTAGAATCTAGTAGAAGTCCTCATAAGGTATAACTAGGTCAAAGTTCCTTTGAAATTTCTACCTAGAGATGTGCTCATTTGTTATGACAGACACTTCTTCAAGATACCACCTACCAGCACATTTTCACAACGGGCCAAGTCAATAGGCCCATTTGCTACTTGACTTTTACCCTCCAAAACTATGACATGAGTAAATGTCATTGCTTTATAAAGTAGCCAGCCTCTGGTTCTTTGGTATGCTATCTCAAAAGACACTAGCACACTCAAGCATTTATAAACTATGCCTTCTGATATCAAAACTCTAAATAGAGCTATGGCTGGCATTTGGGCCAGAACATGCATTCTCGAGACCATGATTCATGTCCAGCTGCATAAAAAAAAAGAGACAAAGAAGAAGAAGATGGAGGAGGAGGAGAAGAAGGAGGAGGAGGAAGAAAAAGAAGAAGAAGAAAAAGAAGAAGAAGAAGAAGAAGAAGAAGAAGAAGAAGAAGAAGAAGAAGAAGAAGAAGAAGAGGAAGTTGTTGTTGTTGTTGTTGAAAAAAGAAGAAGTTGAAGAATTATTCCAACAGGCAGACAGACAACACTCACTGTGAGTAAATTAGAAAAGTATCTGTTTCTATCATAAGTCTACATTTCCCTACTCTCAAATATTTTCCTGATTCTCACTCAAGCTCTAAAATCCATCCCAGTGAGTTTAGGAACATTGTTCCCAGTGCAGGAAGTTCAAACTTCTTTCTGCAAAATGATACCTGACAAGCTATAAAAATTTTGCCATACACATCTATGTTAAAACCGTTCCAGGAATCATAAAACGTTAAGTCGAGATGTCAAGCCTGTCATGAGCCATTCTATGAAATTAAGGATGCCTCACAAAACTGTCAGGTAAGAGAGCTTTCTCCTTTTATTTATTTTAGCTCACATGTAGCTGGAATAATGAGGAAAACTTCAAACAGCTGTCTATCAAATGGAAGCGACAAAGAAGGAAACAAAGACCTTATCCTATCGATTTTTAATTGGTACCAGACACTGTTCGCTTAGTACATTGGCTCACTTGTTGAAGACAATACAACTCCTTTACCTTTAATTTGATGCACATGTTTCAGTGTAAACAATCCTTAGACCACTAAGTAAATATCTGTTCTATAGTACATATATATATATATATATATATATATATATATATATTTGAATGTCTTTAAGTTTAGTGACGTTACTGCTCATTTATGTTTGTGTTTCTTTCTTTAGTACCAGTTAGCTTCATATTCCCATCCCATCCTTTTCAAATATAATCCTGTTGCATTTGATATAAGGAACTACAAATAAATTTAATAAGGATTTTTATGAAACTAAATCCTTAAGCATATTTATAAACCTCATTAAATATTAAATAAAAGGTTTCCATTCATCTAGAAAAAAGACAATCAAGTATGGTTACATGATATGATATTTTACAGAAATGAGGAAGAAGAACACTTTATCTTTTTTTTTTTTTTTTAAGATGAGAGAACGGAAGGTGGCCTTCTAAAATTAAGTGTGGAGGTATACTCCTTCATCCTGTCTCCATTCAGGTCCTAAAATAAATAATTGTTTCATCCAGAAACTGCTGCCTGCTTGATAAGGAAACATTAGATAAGCTGTAGTTACACAAATGATGATGTTTTAAGCACGACCATGTTTCACCAGTGATAAAGTGTCACTTCCTCCTTGGGATTTAATTATTGAGAGAGTTAAACTAAACCAACACTGTCCCTCTACCAGTCTCAGTTATAAAATTTAATAAGCTGCCCATTGATCTTGGCTAGAGATGACAGCAGAGAGGATTATTGATGCTGTATCTTTTCTTTTTCTTTCATTCCATCTTAGAACAAACATCAGGACAAAGGAAACTTTTAACTGTATAGATTATACTGCCTGGCCACAGTAGGTTCAGATGAGCCTTCAACTTTTTATCCATGCTTTCCTCCACTCTTCAGCATTACAAAAGTAAAAACAGATTCTATCTGAGAAGCAAAAGTATGCAAGTAAAGCAAGGCACCTCATTGTCTTTGCCATTAATCTTCAGGTAGTTAAAAAAACATATCCATTCTTCCTCTGGACAGAAAACACTTCAGATGCAATTGATGAAAAAATTCACTATACATCCAGCCCAAGAGCATTTTAAGAATACCTTTTGATGCTAAGACCAGAACATGTCAATGGTACTCAATATTCCTCAAAAGACCAATGACCAGAAGACAAATTCATTTTGATGTGTCCTCATTTTGCTAAGTGTTCCTATGTGAGCATAAGTCACTTAGTATGGAGTTTCAATACCAGAAAACATGTCAGAATTGAGACAGTCGATGTGTATGTTTTTATTTTAATTTGCGGAATTTCTTGATATATGATGATAGTTATTTCAAAGCAACTTTAAACAAACACAATTTCCATCAGTTGAACAAAGTGATTACACTTCCCCTAAATGTTCTTATATAGGGGTGGGGCTAATAACACATGACTAAGAATGAAAACACTCAGCCAGTATTTCAAAATGAAGGCACCTAAAGAGAATACTTGATAAAATACAGAAGAGCACATAGCTTACAGGAAAGCACTTAAGATTTCAGGAAATTCACAGCTGCCATAAAGATTTCTGTTTTCTCCATAACCTCCCTCATTCTCATCTCTAGCGACAGAACATAAAACAAGCCACAGTTATATGTCCTGTTGCTGATATAGAAAGGTTGTAAACGTCGAGGAGATTTAGCAGGTCACAGTTGACTTATGATTCAAATGTGTTTGCTTCATTTTCTTTCCCAATACAACACAAAGTCCACTTACAATGTTGAAATATTTCTAAGTGTTATTCAGAGACACAAAAAGATTGGTTTTATTAGCTCACTACTTTAGGTTACTTAGCAGCTGACCGGAATGTAAATGGCATTCTCTTAACTAATTTAGTATTGTCCTCGCCAATCCTGGCAGGTACCACATGAGAACAGAAACCTAGGAGAAAACATATAAATCTGGATGGGTTTGGTTAAGAATGAATATAGGGGAGAAGGACACACTATAATCATCTGAATTAATTGGAAAGATGTAGAATTTCTTTTTCTGAGCTGGGAAAGATTTTAATTAACGATGAAGCTTTAAATACCATGAGGCTATGTGGCTCTGAAGTCACTGTCTAATTTTGTCCTATTACATGAGACACCTCCTTGGTTACAGATTTGAGTGAAGCTCTCTATGGAAGAACACTAGCATTCATGACAAACATCTCCATGACAAATAAGTAATGGGATTTTCTAAAGTAACATTTTGAAATAATCTTTTATTTTGACTATCTACTCATACAAATACACCACAAACGAAGACTGACTTGCCAAATAATCCAGACCAACATGTTCGTTTATGCATTAGGTAAAGGCTAGTTTTGAACATCATGCCCTTTATTTCCCTTTAACAGGCCAATTAAAGCAGCTTGACTAAAAATCACTGAGATGCTAAGCGCACTGCCATTCAAATCACATAAGGAACTGCCAGCAGCCCTGCCCGCTTGGTTTTAAACCATATGGAGCTCTATTTAAACATTTAAACTTGACTTTAGGCATTCACATCTGCATCTACTATTTTGACAGTGAAAAACAAATTCATTCTACTTGAACGTCAAATGCAGACTTACTAGTGTATATTACTCAAATAAAATAATTCCACTGTAATCTGACCCTAAAATCATAATATTTGTTTAATAATGATAATTAATGACCTACCAAGTCTATACTTGACTCATAAGAAATCTTGTTAAACAACTACAAACTATGCCTTTTATGTTGTGAAACATACTACGCCTGTTGGAATATTCATTTTGGTTTGCTTTGCAAGAGAACAATTCTGGGTGTGAATCATCTGTAAGTAAGACATGTCAGTTTTTATTAAATTCTAACAACCTTTTGATCGAGGATTGTAAATTTTTAAGTGATGTAAATGATAAAAATATTAGACAATATAAAACACATATGCATGTATAAACAAGTATATATATGTATATATATATATACACACACACATATATGTATGTGTGAAAGTTTACAGGACATCTACTTTTCTATGTAGTGTCTATAGTACATAGAATCTAATCTAAATATGATTTGAAACATGTACACATGATATTTATGTGTATATATGTGCATATATATGAATGTAATAAAATCCTACTTGTACCATTGAATTTTAAGGTTTTCACTGTCCCTTCTTTCTAAGAGGCAATGTTATCATTGTCTTACATATGAGTATACAGACTCTTACTCATGTACAAATGCATGCATATATCACTATATATCCTCATATATATAAAATGTTTTATTACAATGATGGATATATATACTACATCCTTTTCCAAGGTACCATAACTCAAGGATAGCTAATTATGAATTCATGTCCATCCCCCACATTCTTTTTGATTATACAGAAAAATACTTAAAAGGTTTTTAAAATTAACTGGAGGAAGCTAATTCCATTTATGACAAAATAAAATAAAAAAGCAAAAGAATAATGGGAATGAAGACAGTTTGAATGGGGTATGGAAAAGAAACAGACTACACTACGAGCTATGCCAAGTTTCATACTGGGACTAAGGTATTTCAATAGTTTAAGAGCACTGACTGCTCTTCCAGGGGTCCTGAGTTCAATTTCCAGCAATCACTTGGTGCCTCACAACCATCTGTAGTGGGATCTGATGTGCTCTTCTGGCACGCAGATGTACTTGGTGATAGAGCACTCACATACATAAAATAAACAAATATCTTTAAAAGGAAAAGACATCACAAAGGTCACCATCTATGGTTTTTGGTTACCAAGGAAACTTTACCTATGACACAGCCACACCTAATTTTCCTAGAGTAATTTTCAACAATTACTATATGTTGAAACCTTTGTCATAGGAGACCAAAAGCCTTATCTCAGGGTGCTATATATTCCTCATAGAAAAATAAGCCAAGAATTTTAACATGGGGCTTGAATATTAAAACATCTCCAAATCATATTTGTAATAAGAGTTTCCAAAGTTATACAAGCACTTAGTAAGGGGTTAATTTAGTGACTTGAATGAATACTAAGGAAATTTATCACAGATTTCAATAAAATGTATTAAGAATTGCAAGGACTAAAGAAAGTTCCATCTGAACTGAATTTAGAGATTTAGCGAGCTGAAATTGGAGTCGAGAAACCAACTTCTACGTCTCATTCTTTGGTAAAGTGACCGAAAGCAAATGTTATCTTGAATGACATGTTCATTCATTGACAAATAGCAAAAGGGTCTCTGCTTTCTGCCACCACAGAGAATATAATGAAAAGAAATACCTGGGAAGTTGTGCTGCCAATGAGTTAACAGGAACAGTTTATGGGCTCAGGTTGGGGTAAAGAATCTTGTTTGGTCCTCTGTAGGAAACCACAGCAGAATGGTACAGAGAAAGTTCTCTGTGAAGCACAGCATATCCAGTGGGATCCAGCTGATACTTCAAATGATTTGGTTCCAGGTCATTTGAATCAGTGTTTCAGTAAAACAAGCACTGTTGTATGGATACGCATGATTATGAAGCAAGATTTTCTTTGTATGTCTGTTCCTGGGGTTTAGCATGAGCAAACTTTTGATTTGTGAGTCTTTGCTCTCCCTAAAGAAAAGCGGTCAGACTGAAGTGAAAGTGGAGAGGCTCCCCTCCTTCTGGAAGTAGGATTCCTACAGTGTCATAAAAACCACAATGAGAGAGTGTAACAAATATGGCTATGAGTTCCCATCTGTCTTTAACATATCTGTTTTCTTAGCCATTCTGATAAATTCTGGTAAATCGCTATTAAAGTTGTGCCTGTAAACAGCTGGAGTTTCAAATATTAACCTGAACATGGTTATATGCATTACATACTTCTGAGAATCTGAGATATATGGTTCAACCTTTGAAATTCATAATTAACAACCCAGTCTTCAGCAAACATTTCCTAGAACATATGTGTTTTGAGTCAACTTCTTCATCCACATGGAATCGAATCCCCTTTAAAAAAAAAATCCCTGTCTCACAGTTCCATTTTCCTTTCATGTTTTTCCACCTCCCATGAATACAAAAATCTTCAAGCCATACTCTAGAGCTTAAATGACTGTCATGTGCTTTACAATGTGGATGATGGATAACTTCTTGAAATATTATAAGTGATTGTGCTTTATTTCAGAAGCCAGTGCCAGGAAGAAAATCACAGGCCAGATTCCTAACTCCCTTGGAGCTCTCCTGTAGAACTGACCCCACAAAATTCCTGAAGCCATGAAATAAATATGGATTAGGCTTTGTCTCAAATGCAAAAAGCACTTTTATTCTTGGCAAATTGCATGTATAGCTTTGGGTTTGGATGTAAATTTTTGTTGGACCCATGTATTCTCTGGCTTACAGACAGCCTGATAAGAAAAAGCAAACACAGCAGTGGAACTCTGAGTCTTAACCCTCGAACCTTAGAAGCCTAAGTGGGGACTTTTCATCCATATATTTTGCGTATGTGATAGACCACAATTCTATTAGCTCCAGTTTTAAAGCAATGACATAATATTTACTTTCCCAAATATTAAAATGTAATTAATTACTTTGAGTAAAAGTCAATCCTAGGGAGACTTTTCAAAAAGTGTCAGGGACAGCCTTGCTTATACACTGAAGGCCTAAAATCAGCCATAGGCCTAAGTCACCCTGCTAATACAAAGTCTTGGTCTCTGTGGAAAAGCACTGAACATATGGCTATAAGATCTTGTAAACAAGTAGCCTTGGTGGAAATTTACCAGTCTGGCTAGTCATAGACCTTGTAGATAGGTAGCCTTGGTGGATAGTACCAACTTAGATAAGAAACAAGCGAATCAGAGAGAGAGTCATAGTGACCTGTTCCCTGAACCTTCACCCAGCCGATACCCTGTTGTGGAAGATATCTGTACTCCCCCTGGATACCTACGCTCCTGTGTCATCCCCTCCCCCACATCCTGTCTTTTTGTGTTTATAACCCGTGTGTGAAAAAGTAAAAATTGTGGTTTGATCAGCCTATAGACAAGCGTGGTTCTTTGTGTTCACCTGTTTCCCCTATTCTCTCTTTCAGGTGATCTCCCCGGACCCTGTTCAATGCCCTGCTGTATGGGGCAAAAAAGATGTTAACTTATATGTAAAAAAATTTTTAAAAAATGCTACATATGTCTAAAGATGCTTTAATCTAGTGGTGCTCAACAGCTATAGTTATGAAGTAGCAACGGAAATAATATTATGGTTGGGAGTCATCACAAAATGTGTAACTATATTCAAGGATCATAGCATTAGGAAGGTTGAGAACCATTGGCTTTAATCAGCCAAAAGAAATTTCCAAAAGAAAATATAAGGGATCGATACTTTATTACAAGTTTTGCTAAATAATTAAAAATAAATAGGATGGTTTATATTTCTTCATGGGTGCTGAATAAAAATTAACCAATGAAGAGGCTTGAAATTTCCCATCCTATGCTTTAGTTACTACAAAGAGACATCAGTATCCTCTACTATTTTCTTATGACTCTTCAAAGAAATCCCAAACTTTAGAGTTACTGGAAACGGTTATCATTTATTAAAGGTTCGCATGGTATCATTCTGGACACTACACCTCTTATTAAAGCTCTGTGAAGGTCAAAGTGTAAGTTACACTTTAGATCTAAAAGATCTAGATTTTAAAAATTGTCAAAGCAATGCTTTCATTATTCAGATTTCCCTTGGCTAGATTTTCATTTTTCTGATTACTCAAGTGCATGCATATAATCTAAAAGGAGGTCAAATATTCAATTAATGTTTGGAAAACAGGTGCTAAATTTTGATACTTTTAAATGAAGTTTCACCAATTAGCACAGACTCGTTCTTTCATTGTCCAAAATAAGTATGAGAATTTAGAGCCAATCAAGATCTGGAGAGATTGTTTTCAGAGACCATAAATGACTTAATTCTACAATGTCTGAGAAACAATTTCAAATACTATTTTATATTCACATAATATTTAGGAAAGACTTGGTGACGGTTCCACTAAAGTAAATATTCTAATGTTATACTTTTCACAGCACTATAAGATAATTTAATGGTGAATGGTGTTGTTATTATTTTTCATTTATTGTGGCATTTCAATCCCATGGAATTCTTCCTATTAGAAAATGGTTCAAAAAATAATAATTTGGGTGGCTAGTAAGATCATTTGGTGGTTAAAAGTATTAACTCTTCTAGGGCACTTGAGTTCAATTCACCACACATGGTTGTCAAAATCTTTTATAACTCCAGGTCCAGTGGATTTAATGTATGTATGTGGCCTACATATATCCAAGTTAAATATCCATCATATACAGAAAATAAATAATAGCTTCTCTAAGTTATATTTGGAGAGATAGTTCTTTTTTCTTTTTTTCTCTTTTTTTGTTACGTGTTTATTCACTTAATTTATATCCCAATATCAGCTCCCCCTCTTCTCCCAGTTTCATCCTCACAGCTTCTCTCCCATTTCCCTCTCCCTCTCCCTTTCTTCTCTAACCCCTGCAGCCCCTTCTCTCTCTCTCTCTCTCTTTCTCTCTCTCTCTCTCTTCTCTCTCTCTCTCTCTCTCTCTCTCTCTCCAAAAGCAATCTACAGAGTCAACGCAATCCCCATCAAAATTCCAACACAATTCTTCACAAATGTTGAAAGAGAAATTATCAACTTCATATGGAAAAACAGAAAGCCCAGGATAGCTAAAACATTCGTGAATGATAAAAGAACTTCTGGAGGTATCAATATCCCCGACTTCAAGCTGTGCTATAGAGCAATAGTGATAAAAACTCCATGGTACTCGTATAAAAGCAGATAGATGGATCAATGGAATCAAATAAAAGTCTCAGAAATAAGCCCACATATCTAAGGATACTTGATTTTTGACAAGGAAGCCAAAACCTTACAATGGAAAAGGAAGAGCATCTTCAACAAATGGTACTGATCTAACAGGATGTCTACATGTAGAAGAATGTAAATAGAACCATATTTATCACCTCCCATGAAACTCAAGTCCAAATGGATGAAAGATCTCAAGGTAAAACCAGATACACTAAATCTAATAGAATAGAAAGTGAGGATTAGCCTTGAGCTCATTAGTATGGGAGACAATCTGAATAGAACACCAAATGCTCAGGCACTAAGGTCAAGAATTAATTAATGGAACCTCATGAAACTGGAAAAAATAATCTTAATTGAAAGAGAGAGTATATTTCTGATGTGTAATGTTTGGTATTATTAGGAAGATAATGCATCTTGGTGGGGGTGCATTCTTGTTGAAAAACAAAGCCCACTATCCTCAAGACTTCATTGCATGAATCATTTTTCAACAGCTCCTCCAAATTTTCACCCTGCCACCATGTCAGAAAGTATTACTTATTTTCAGGCTTAAATAATCACATAAAAACAAATGATAAGAATATAGGAAAACATGGATAGCCAAGGCCTACAGAGTAATATTTTTTAAATAGAATTAACAATGGGGCTTTAAAATTGTTGTTATATACATGTGGTTAGAAGCAATCATATGGTATTCCTCTTCACTCCATATCAAACGTATAAATATAAAAATCTGTAAGCACATATAGGATAAATATTTAGAAAGGAATTAAGAATAGATGGTATGATTGAGAAGAAGATAACTTTGGAAATTAAAAAACTGACCTTTTAAAGTACATGTAGCTATCCATGAGAAATCTCACCAATATTTTTTCATTTTCAAATATCCCGAAGCATGTTTGCATGTTCAGCCCACACAAATCACACATGATCATACAGTTCACGCCCAGCTTTTTGTTCTTCCCCTTTTATCTACCTCTATCAAGAAAAATATCTTCAACTATGAAATCTTGTTAAAACACAAAGTGTCTAATGACCAGCAAGTTTTCTCTATTCAAAAATTAACTAAAAATATGGGAGACACCTGTTTGACAATAATCATAAAATAAGACTTTATGGATTTACTCATATTTGTTTGAGTTCAATATGTGAGGTACCTTGAAACATAACCAAGAATATAATAAAGTTGCTTTAGTCTGACTCTTAAGAAATAGACTGTCTTCCAGTTGTAGAGACAAACTGAACTATTGCTTCTTCTGTCAAGACATCACTTGGAAAGCTCGCTTTTTATTAACTCTTAATTTTAACTTTGAAATGTTAGTAGCTAATTTGTCTCTGTCTAAAAGAATTAAGCCAAATGAAGGCTCTAAAATTCACACAGTGTGTAGGCTAGCAGGAAGTCTCTTTCAGAGAAGAAAATTATAAAATGAGGTAATTTCATTTCCCTAGCACTGTGTATGACAAAGTGTGCTCAAAAGGTCAGCGTGTGTGTGTGTGTGTGTGTGCATGCGTGTGTGTGTGTGTGTGTATCATGAGTGTGAAATTGAAGAGCTGCAAATCCAATTTAGCGACTTTGGAATGTTAGACAAGAACTGACCACTGAGATTCAATCTCACATCTAGGCTAACAACAATATTTTTTTTATATTTCTGGTTTCTAATATCAACTCTGGCTTTTAATCCCATTTGTAAAACTATCAAATCTAACAAGACTTGGGTAATGTTGGTTTAATACATGAATGAATGAATAAATTAATGAACTAAAATCAACAAACAGAAATTATTGAGACATAATTTTCTTTATTAGTATAAGTAAATATGTATACCTTCTGATATACTCTATCCTGATAATTAGAAATAATAGTCTGACTATTAGAGATAGCATATTAATGCAACTTATATTAAAATAATTTATGAAATATATACTTTGCGAAGCTGATATCCAGAATATTAACAAACTCTATATTCTACAAATTATTTGGGAAAGTAGATTCACAGTCATTAACACTGGCATCTGGCAAAAAACCCAGTATAGACATATAGTATTGGAGAATTTCCAGTGACAGATTAAATTATAGAAAAATGATCAAGTTCTTTGGTTGCCACAGAAATATAGATCTCAACTACAGTAAATTCCCCACAGTACCTAAGTCTTTGATGTCATAGGATTGGGTGACTGAGGGCTGAGACAGGAGCACCTAGAGATCCATTCCATGCGGTAAGAAAGCATATTCATCTCCCAATGGCTATCAGTTTCACTCCTACATATTTCTGCATCCAATACTGATTCTTATGTCACAGAAGAAGGGCAGTGTTGTTCACAGCATCATTGTTCTTAAAGTCAGAAAATTATGCATCATCCCAAATTCCTACATTTGACAGAGTGAATACCCACTATGGGAAAATAGTATAGTGGGATACATATGTGCATGTGATCTTGTGTGTGTGTGTGTGCATGTAAAATTAATCTAAACTATAATTAATTGTCCATGTCAGAACTTGCAAATATCTGCTTCCTTTTTTTGTATTTGTTTCACAGGTGTATTCCTTTATTGAAAATTCATCAGCTTCTACCATTAATACACTTTTAGTGTATGTGTGTATTAAACATTAATACGTATTTTAAATGTTTAAAGCAGGCTAAGTATTTTAAAAAGCACTCTTCTGAACTTACGGGAAACATGTGCTTTATGAGTCTTTATTTAGTAGATATTTTTGACCTGAAGTTATTTTGAGTTGTTCCTCTCCATCATCACACATGGGCTCTGATAACCTGATTATATCTACGTTTTCTTTAGAGAGCTACATTATATTTCAACAGTCAGATATTCTTACTTTGTTTTCCTAAAGGTAGTTGATGCTTAATTTCTGCTCCTGTGTTAATGTGGAAGCAATGATTCATGTTTGTTCAATAGAAATTACAGAACTGGCAGTATATGATTTATCTTACTGTTATTTGACCCCTTTATACTTTAATTTCCCCATCTGTCAAGCCGACATGAAGACCAGTGAAACCTCACTTATATCTTCAGCTGTTCTGGATAGCACTTAAGAGAAAGAAGAGGCTATTGTTGGTTGTTTATTTGTTTTCAGGAATTCATGCATATTAAAATATTTTTTTAAAAAAGAGAACATTTAAGAAAAAACAATTATTTGAAGATGTTACCATACCATGGTTTTATATATATACATACATACATACATATATATATATATATATATATATATATATATATATATATATATTCATTTTGTATTGTGGCATTTTTCCCCTTTAGCATTTTCTTAGGTGACCCATAATTCCTCTATCCCCAAGACAATAAGAAATGAATTCACCCTAAATAATATAATTCATTGATCGATTTTAAATCTTTTAAGCCCATTAAAGCAACCTTGAAAGTAAAGGGTTTCACTAAGTGTGAAAAATGTTTTCCAAATTCAAAATCTCCCCTTACTCTCCAAACCTTTGGAATTGAGGACAAAATCATACTATAAAATCTTATGCAGGGGGATGAAAGATGGAGTTTTCAGGTAAGCCACGAAGCAAAGATAAGTAACATTTCAAATGGTGGGAAAATGGAGAGATTAAGAAAGAGTTTTATCAAAAGAGAGGGAAGTTAAAGAAACCCAAGATGTTTGAGATGTTTATTCTCTTGGGTCCAGGATTAATTCTTAATTAATTAATCATAATAAAAGTATCAAGAAAAGCTTCATATAGAGTAAGAGTTAAGAAGACTTGGGCTACATTTGTACCTAGTAGCTGGTGGCCCACAGTACAGTGTCTCTTTCTTCTGTGGAACTGAAACACTAAAGGGAAAATGACAAGTCACCAGTCTATGGCTCTATGTCTGTCATGAAACATCTGCCTAGTATTTCAAAAGTTAAGAGTTTAATTATGAGCAACACACACACACACACACACACACACACACACACACTCTTTCTCTCTTCTAGTGTGCCTGACTCTAGATGTTCCTAGTATTTTAGTATATTTTGGTAGTCATGCTAAAAGGACTTTAATTTCCAAAGTTGGTGGTATGACAAAGCATATAGCCTTGTTAAGGACACATAATGGTTGTCAACAGAATTAAAAGTTCACATCTCAAGAGATAACAGAGATGTCAAGTGACCAAGCTGGATGGGTCATCTCTGTAAAGAGGCCCGAAGTATAGTGAGAAACAAGGAAATTATCAATCATTTTTGCGCACCAACCTTCTTTCTTCACGAATGGAGGTTTAAGACCAAGAAGAAAGACATTTTTGAATTCAGAGAAATAGTTTCTTGTCTAAGGGATAGTGTATCGTATCTTAAAGTCTTTACATAAAACCTATAATTTATAACATAATTGGTTGAATTCACTACACTTCAAGGGACTTACAAGTTTGTAATGAAAAAAATTAGATCATGGATCACTACAGAGAATGAGGACATAATAAATATTAATACTCATGAAACTACCACAGCCAAAGAACATGGGTGTTATGGCTAAATGGAATCGGCTTCCCAGATCATCTTGACAAGGAAAACAAAGAATGCCCCAACACTCTTACATGTTAGAGCATGTCTTGAACATGCCCCATAGCCTTACTCACTCTTTAGCACACAGCTCTGACTAGCTTCTAGAAGACTCAGGGTCTTGCCTGGAACACTGAAGTAATATTTTCGTAGCATGACAAATAAAAAAAAACAACTAAGAGTTCTCAATAAGACATGCTATAATATTGGCTTTTATATCTATGTTTAAATTGCAGACATAGAAGTTCATATATCTACCTCTAAAAATGACACAGTTTAGGGAGCATGAAGAACTAGGCAGGTAAAGAATCTTGTCATGCACACCTGAGTAATATTTATAAACTACCACAGATCAATCCCTAGAATGCACATAAAGGAAGAGGGAGAGGACTGATTGCACTAGGTTGGCCTCTGACCTCCCTATCCATTCCATGGCACACACACCATTGCACGAATGTCCATAGATATACCGTAAGCAAACATGGGCAGTAAGTAAAACTTAAACAATTAGTTTTCAAGTGACAACTTTCAGATGACTCATTATGATTTTTATATTATTCCATTGACTAATATAAAAATTATTCCATTGAATAATATAAAAAGCTGCTACGGTTTACTTTGACCTGGGCTTAAACAGAGACCTGCATTAGAAGCTTCTCTGGTATCCTTCCATCTTCATTAGTCTCCATTTTATGACTTAGGTCTCCAGACACCTGTGATCACTGGTGATTTGGGACAGTTTTGTTCCAGATGGATTTGTGCACTAAATCGTGATACTCCGGATCACTGTTATACACAAATTGCAGAGGTGGCATTCACATGCATGAAAAATAAAGTAGGGTCTAGGAGGAAACATTTTGAAGGAGGCATTGGAACAAACCACATGTCAATGGAATAATATAAAAATCATTTTTGCTTTCATTATTCAACAATATTCAGCATTCAACAATGCTTCGGTGGTTAGCCAGATTTAAGACACTGTGCTATGGACTCTTGTGAGACAGCAACATGAGTTAAGTGAGCCCTTCATTAAAGATGAGTTTACATGTGAAATTTCATTTTCACCAGGTCAGTAACTGGTGGGATCATTGTCTGTTTGCCCAATAATGTCCCTGAAAAATATTTTGCCACAAGTCAAAGATTTCCTAAGACTTAAAATTTACAGTTTCTAAATACTGACCAAGGAGCAAGTAGGGTAATCTCTCCTTTTGTATATGTATGAAATTGATTGTTTGAAAACGTTGTTTTCATGGCCATCAATATGGATTCCTCTCTTCTTGTAAGAGTCTTCCATCTAAATCGATGGTTCTCAACCTTCCTAATGCTGTAGTTCTTTAATACAGTTCTTCATGTTGTGGTGACCCCCCACCCCCACCCCCAACCATAACATTATTTTCAGAGCTATTTCATAACTATAAGTTTGCAGCTGTCATGAATCATAATGTAAATTTCTGATAGTCTACATATCTGATATGTGATCCCTTGGAAAGAATCATTTGAATCCCTTTGGGGGTCACGACCCAGAGATTGAGAACTGATGAGCTAACATAAAAGGACAATGGAATTTAATTAGCTACCACTCCACACAGTACATGACAAAGGCAGTGGAGGGCTTCTTCTATAGCTAAGGTAGCTACCAAGCACTGTCCTTTATGTTTCTGCCAGAATAAATGCTCCCGATACTTCTTAAGTTATGAACCATACTGAAAAACATATGAGATTGTTATTCAATATTTGTAGTGAAAGACAAGCTTCCTATGCCTTCAACTAGACTATATCCAGCAGAGACGAGGTCTTGATTTATTTGGACTAAAACACTTGGAATATAGTGAGGCACAATAAAGATGTTTTGTGGATGTTTCCCTTCCAGCAGTTTCAGGCCAATCCCAGAAGCTGCTACACGGGATGACTCTTATATTCAGTCTGCCGCCTAATTTCACAGCTAGTAGCAAAATTTGCCTTCACTCTGAATGCTCTTGTTATTTTAACGGGGCTGTTTCTATTTATAAAGTTACACAATCCACTTGGTTCCTTCTTCCTCTCTGTGTGAGACACAGTTTAGAAAAAGAAACCAGTCATTCCATGAACGCATTGCCAGGAAACCCAACTGTTGTTCGCTGGAACAAACTAAAAAAAGACCCACACCTAGACTTACGCCTTACTCAGCCTTACTCACGTCTGCTTTGAGAGGCTCTTTCTTCAGACTGAACTCTGATATTTCACTATGCTCATGAGAAGGCCATCTTTGCTACTTTGTTCATGTGGCGGTTAAACATACACCCCCAAAACTCCTTCTAAGTGAAAGCGGGTTTCACAACAGGAAGCACCCACTGCCAAGTTCCTTGGCGAGAAGCAATGTGTCCCCAAGAAGATCCAGGTGTCAAGATGTTTAACAAACATTGTATGCAGCAACATTAAGGGAAATGAGACAGGAGTTTGAGGCTAGGTCTTCTTTTTCCTGGACGCTAACTGCACCAACTTAGATATGCCACACAGGTCAGTGCTGTGAGAGTCTATATGAAAAACTCTGTCTCTAGAAATGAAAGCAAACCGCATTTACAGTGGAGTGAACATAGGGATAAGAAATCTGAGTTTTTATCGCAACTCTTTAAATTATAAAATTTCGCCAAAATATAACTTCTATTTGATCGAGGCTGCAGAAGAAAGGGAGACACCACTGCCTGTGATGTCATACCCTTGAGATATCTTTTCTCATGCACATCAAATGAGAAAATGCCATGCAGTAGAAACTATAAAGAATGTCTGGAAGCCTGGTGTTTTTCATTCATTCTCTGGGAAAGACCTTTCCCACTGAATGATACAAACTGTTACTTTTTAGTTGTAATTTGTCTTTCCAGTCTTTCTTTGTTTGTTTCTTCTTGGTTTGTTGTTGTTGTTCTTTCTCTTTTTATGAAAATAGGCCCTTCTTTCATACAATGCATCCTGTCCACAGTTCCCCCTCCCTCACTTTTCCCATCCTTTCAATGATCTCACTTTGATTCTTACGAACATTACTTCATAGGATGGCATAACATACGCAAGGGTTAGAGGACAATTCTATATTGCCATGAGGAATTTTATCATCTGTCTGATTTTTTAGACAAAATGTGGGGCAATTCTCTTCCAGAACTAAAAACAAAATATTCTTATTATATTGAAGAGAACTTTCCATAGTCAATTGAAACAGATAAGGCACATGGATGATGTTTTAAAAAAACAAATTCTTAGACTCTAATATTATCATGTAAACAAGTGCCTCTGGTAATTTTAGGTGTAGACAAATCGTCTCTTCCTCTTTGCACTCCCCCAACTTTCCGTCAATAGTCTATTGTTAAAGAATGGACTTTCTCCCAGACCACATCCTGTCTGTCCTATAGAGAAACAGCATGCTATTGAAGGAAAACAAAAATCCTCTTCTCTGTCTGTATGCAGCTGCAGAAGACGCAGAGAAAACAAACTCAATGGTATCCAAAATACTATTGTATTAAACTCAGTGTCTAAGATTTATTTTGTAAATTGTCTAATGAATTTCAAGAACTATGAAAGGAACATCCGGGCCTTTAGACTAGAAGATTAGGGATCTCTGATGAAGCTACTCCTGCCTGACAGACATTCTTCATATTACACAATGCAAATAAGCACATGCATATATTATATTTGAATATATTCATGAATACATTCTTCTCCAACAAAAAAGATTCAATAGATTAATTAAATAATCTTTAAGCTAGTCTCATATAGAAATGCACGCCAAGGATATAATAACTAAATCTAAAATAGAAGTTTCAGAAATTCGTTATATAATATAATATAATATAATATAATATAATATAATATAATATAATATAAGTATGCCTATGAAAGATTTGTTGCAAATCCAAAAGGCAAATCTCTCGAGAAAGCATGTAACAAACACTTGTGGACAGACCAAAAAGCTGGATAAACAATTAACAGAGACAAAAAAAGACACCAAGGATCCATGGAACAGTACATATAAGGATTTGTATTTACTGAAAAAGCTGTCTTTTGTAGAATACAAAAAGTCTAGCTCAAATCTGAGAGAAATAGTTTTGAACTAAATTGTGAACATAGTTTTGGAGAGAATGATAAGCCTGTGCCCATGGGAAGAAACAGAATGACGGCGAGGATATCAAGAAGCCCACCAGAGCAAGAAAGAAATGGTGATCAAAAGTAAGAGTACACATAGAGAGATCCATGGCTTCAGTTGCATGTAGCAGAGGATGGCCTTGTCAGACATCAATGGGAGAAGAGACCCTTGGCCCTGTGAAGGCTCAATGCCCCAGTGTAGGGGAATGAGAGGGTGGTGAGGTAGGAGTGTGTCTGTAGGTGAGAGAACATCCTCATAGAAGCAGGAAATAGGGGGACGGGGTAGGGGGTTTCCAGAGGGTGGGACCAGGAAAGGGGATAACATTTGAAATATAAATAAAGAAAATACCCAATTAAAAAAAGTAAATGGCTTAAGGAGAAAACAACTGTGGCATAAATGTTCAAAATGGGACAAAATAATAGCATATATTTTGGCAAGAATACAAGGCTAAAGCCGGGCGGTGGTGGTGTATGCCTTTAATCCCAGCACTTGGGAGGCAGAGGCTGGCGGATTTTTGAGTTTGAGAGTTCGAGGCTAGCCTGGTCTACAGAGTGAGTTCCAGGACAGCCAGGGCTACACAGAGAAACCCTGTCTCGAAAAACCAAAATAAATAAATAAATAAAGAAAGAATACAAGGCTATAGGAAATCAATAAAGGCAGAGAAAGATATTAAAGTATAAGGATTCAGAAACAAATATATAATCTCTCTTATTTAGAAGACTAAAAATTAGTCAATTTCCCTTGAACCAACTTATGATAAAATGGCATCCATTTCACTTTAAACATCCATGAGACTGAAAAACAAAAACAAAAAACTAAACCAACTGAACAAAATCCCCAATATTTTGGTTAATATACAAATAGTCTTCATTGTGCCAATTTTATATGTATATGATCATTTGTTCATTCGTTTCTGGAAAGGGTCATGCTGGTCAAAAATTTGCTTTGTTATTTTAAATGACTGATACTCCTGCCTCCACCTCTCAAATTGCTGGGATCACAAACCTGCCTCACATACTGCCTTAGAGATGAAACCCAGTGGTTTTGTTTTTTTCTTTCTTTTTTTTTTCTTGTTGTGTGTGTGTGTGTTTTGCATGCAATACAAGCATGCTGCTGAACTCACTCCCAGTTCTGTATTTTGTTCATCCTCTTCTCTCCCCACACAGCCCTCCTCCAGTGCCCTCTGGCCTGTGCTGGTCTACTTCCTCCCTCCCACTTCTCCCTTCTGCTACCATGACATACATTCCAATAATACATCAGAATCCGTATATACCATCATACACATCACACTGTAAGGACAAGTTACATCACTTAGAATTCATGTCACAATTCACACGAGGTGTTCTGAATATTGTTCTTGGTAATGACTTTCTGCAGTCTAAAAGGATTATAACATGACTTTCTTCTTTCAGTACTCATGGTGAATTTTTCCAAAGACTCGTTTCCCTACTCCCTTTCAATGCCTCCTTGGAATTGATTTTCAGAGTGCTGGCTGAAGTCACAAGATGCTTCCAAACCAAGGCTAAACATTTCATTACATAACTGTGTAGTCGCCCACTTAGCAATACCCAGAAACCAACACACGATGGATGTCTTCCCACTGAGCTATCACACTCTACTCTGGCTCTATTGATTTCACTTCTAGAATTCAGATCTTATACGTTCTTTGTTCCCTAGATTGTATTTCTAATGGAGAGTTCCCAGTACCAACAATAGAGGAATTCTAAAGCCTGTGTACTAGAAGTAGGGTTGATTGTTGGGTCCAAGAGCAACTTCTGCATATCTATCTGGTTTGGCAAGTTGGAACATAAGAAGACAGGGGACCACAGTGACCTTTGTATATGAGAATTCTTGGTACAAATCTTTATCAACTTTATGTACATTGTTATGTTCAAAAACCTGGACAACTTACAAATATTTTTCTTCTGTATTTTGGGAATTATTGTTTTTCTCTGATATAGTGCTTTGCTTTTCAATAGGCATCTATATAAATCAGGACAACTGTGCGACAATCTATGAAACATTATTGAGCATTTTAGAAGGGTTCTAAAAAATATTTGTTCATTTTATGTATGTGAATACACTGTAACTGTCTTCAGACATACCAGAAGAGGGTATCTAATCCCAGTACAGACAATCGTAAGCCACCATGTGATTGCTGGAGATTGAACTCAGGACTCTGGAAAAGCAGTCAGTGCTCTTAACTGCTAAGTAATCTTCTACAGCCCCTGGAAGATCTAATCTTAGAAAACAGATTTAGTTAGAAATTTAGGCTAATCTCTAACTAACAAAATTTCTGTAAATACTCTTTTTCTTCATTTCTGAGCACACAGTTGGGATGCATTGCCCTTATCTCTGGGTAAGACAAAGGGAAGGATGTTCCAGTGGTAAGTGGACTAGCTAAACATATGTTCAGTGTTCTGGTTTATTTTTCTTTTCCCACCCACAGGTTGCTATATTGAGGCATCATGACAAGACAAGCTAGATTGTACCTAGTTTTTAGGGCTATTGCGAACATACATTGTTAAACTACTTCTTAATGGACCATTTAAGAAATACCTTAGTTCATCCAGGTCATAGTTTTCTATAATAAAGGTTCATCTTTGATAGTCTACCTAAATAACAACCTGGACAATACATAAAAGCATGCCTGGGTTCAAATAAAATTAAAATGCATGTGCTAATTTGATATGTCAGAGTTGCTTGGTATTTATTGAAGCCGGTCTTTCTCTTTCCTGAAGAGAAATGGAGGAGGAGTGGATGGCGTGTTGCACGTGAGGAGACATGACACCAAGACAGGACAGGGACTGGGAGGAGAGGAGGGAGGGGAAACTGCAGTCAAGATGTAAAATAAATAACATTATAATTTAAAAAGACACATGTGCCAAGCCAAATTTATCCTATGTAAGCCTGTCGGTCCTTGGCTGTGTAGAGCAAGTAAAGCGGTGAATTACATATTTCTACTTTGTAATGTCTAAGAGCCTGAGGGACTCTATATTATAGAGGTTAGTATTACCTTAATTATCAGTGTTATTTTAATTGTATCTAAATTTATTTTAACATGTTACATTATAAATAACTAAGGATTTAGCTACCTCAAGTTTTCAGTTTATAACAACAAGACATGCCAAAAGTTTCTTTTATTCATTTTTGTTCTGCATTTTTTGTTTTAAAAATTATACTACATTATTTTACCAGGGAATGGATATTCTTGGGCCAAGATCTCCCTCATCCAGTGACCTCTTTTCTAATTAAAACAACAATAGTTTTAAACAAACGATCCCATAATTTGGGAAGGAGAAGTCCTTCCATGTAACCAATTAAAAAACTCCCCTAGGACATCAAATTCCTTAACCAGGCCTTAGGGACCAGTAATCCAACAAAAAGCACTTCTTTTTTTACAGAAAATGGAACAACAGTGGGAGCTGAGAAACAAGAAGAGAACAGAGTGAACCTTGTCAACAATTAAGTCAGAACTTCTGGATGAATCCATAACTTTTGCTACTTCTGTCTGGCAAAATCAGGTCTCCAAGAAGTCAGTGAAGAACAACATTGTTTTTGACTATTGCTTTTACACTGGTATGAAGGAAAAAAACAGAGACTATGTAAAAAAATCATATCAACTAGACTGTAACCCAATGCTTCACAGCATTTTTTATTAGAGGTAATCAGCCTGTACTTCCTAGTAGTAATAATAAATTAGGTGTATATATCTAACATCTATATGCAGTAGATACTCAAAATCTTGTCAATTAATATCATTTTTATATGCTACAAGTTAAAAAGTTCAAAATGTTTCAAACAAAACTGTACTTTATGTAAAGAAAAAAATTTTGATAATGGGTGTATCGATTCCAACCGCTATCTCTTCTTTTACTCATGTGACATTCTAGATTGTGTTTGGATTTGGCTCTGGAGTAAAGACATGTATCTTTTTTGCTTCCATATTCTGGAGCTCCAGCCTCCTTCTAATTTGTATCTATTCCTGCTTCATTTCATCGTCATGTTTCTTGAAACTTACACATGTCACCTTGGTAGTTACTAATATCCTCTCAGTCTATACAGGGTAGTCCAAATACCGTCACTAAGACTTCATTTGCCATATTTCAGTATGTCAAATCACACCTGTCTGTCCTGCTTACCCTTCTTCCATTTGCTATAATTGGCTAATCATCTTTCATTTTATAAAATCGCACCTTATTTCATACACTGATGAGTGATATTCTCTCTGAATTATTCTTTCTTCTCATGTTTACTTGGACAGATAAAAGACATGGTTGAAATGTAATTTTCAATGTAAGTGAATAGTTAGCCAATGTCCCTTTGTCCTAACACTTTGTTATCATTTTATATCAAACTATTACCTTTCTATTACATGCATATTAATAGATGTTGACCATGTATGTACTTTCTACTGATCTATAATTATATACACAAAATTCTTTAATCTGCACAACAAGCTTATGAGTTAGTTTACATGACTATTCTTATTTTAAAAAGACCAAGACTTAGGTATAAATTGATTTGCCTACCTCATTTTACTAATAAAGTCTGCAACATTCTAGAAAGACTATTGCTAGCAGAATTCAGTTGTCTGCTAACTTTGTCTTCTGCTCATACATTTCACACTGTTTAGAGGTAATCTTGATTGTTATAGCTGGAGAATGACAATGATTTGTGTAATGGAGGGAAAAAAGAAATGCTAACAAATATTCCACAATTTGTATAATACTCCTCCTACCTTTGCAACAAAAACTAGCAGATCCCAATATCGCTAGTAGTAAGCTTTTAAAATTCCTCCTCCAAAGAATACACTGAAGTGGAAAACATTGAAAACACTCAAGAGAAAGAGTATAATAGAGGAGACACAATCAGGAAATAGAATGGGAGGGAAAGAGTTGCCCTTGAAAAATGTATCACTCTGGGTATGTAACTGACTGCATAGAGAGCAAGTCTAAGATACCAGGGATCCTGACTAAATTCCCAGCACCTCAAAAGTGTGTGTGGGGGTACAATGCCAATAACACTGGCTGATGATCCCTAACACTCCAGATGTGACAGCTTAAGGGATCTAAACATTTCCAGCAGGGCCTCTGCTTGTTTCACTTAAATTTTAAATGACATAGAGGCTGAACTACTTATCTTCTTTGGACTGGGCATAACTTTAACTTATGTCCTTGGGGGCCTAGTACAATGCTGTCTTAATTATATTCTTTATAGAACATTACAAATTAAGTATGTTAGCTACTAGTGCTGGAACATGCCAAACTATAAAAACCCTGCTCAAAAATTGATGACATACCTATTAACTTCCTGTGTGTATAAATAAAATACTTACTAGTTGCTTTTTCAATACAGGAAAGATGGTTATGATACTGAAAAGAAACAATGTAACCTATTGGCAAGCTGTCAACAAATACACGAAAAACATCAACACAACAGACTGAGTCATATAAAGAATACAGCAAGATTCATCACGTGTGAAGGATATGATCTTTAACATAATTTTGCAGTTTAAATAATGAGATGAAACACAGAAGGAATTTTTATAACACACAAAAATGATAGGCAACAGTTTCAGACTGCCAGTGATTTCACAAGGACACTAATTATAAATATATTAACGAGAAATGACTCCTCAGCCTGTAGGAAAAAAAAATGTTCAAATGTAAGCATTATTTCAACAGTTTTATTCAAGTGCTACCAAAAAGACAAAATCCAGTTAAAGCATCCCTAACATGGCAGAAGAGATGTAACTATGAAAAGGGATGTCCTGTTTCTATAAACACAAGTAAGAGAATGTGTGAGGACAGCTTACCTAGGGGACTGCAAGCTGACCTGCAGCTGCAGGGCAGGCCAGCTTTAGAAAAGCTGTCCTGTGAGCAAGCCAACAGGAGCGCTGACAGCCCTCAGCTCTCAGGGAACCTGTGCAGAAGGAAACAGCTGGAAGCCAGAGACAGGGTCTACTCAATTGACATCCGCTGCTTTATTTCTATCTTGGGGCTACATTTATTCATTTCTGTTTCTCATATAATCCAGTAGAGGCGATGTGTAACTTAATCATCTTCGCCTTATAATGCTACATCCTTGGACACAGACAAGGGCTCATTTACAATTCCTAGCAATGGTGATTTAATACCTGAAATATATGGAAACTTTTGACATGAGCACCAAGGCTATCCATACCCTCCCCTACCCCAAACCCCAGCACACTTTCTATCATCAAAAGTCTCCATTGTTAGTTGGCTAGTTAAGGATTAACATTTTCTACAGACGCAAACTCTCATTTTGAAGCTGTTTTCCACTAAAGTTTATAATTGAAAACCAGGTTGATATCTTTACCTTTCTTCATGTACAAAAATAGGACAATAGTAGTGTCTGTATCATCTAGCTAGTGTGAACACTAAAAATGATGTCCAGTGAGGCCTTGTTCACCACCTAACATATTGCAATTATAGCCAGTGCTAATTAGCATCTGATCCACTCAGCATTGTCTTGCCTAAATGTCACTACCATGGTCATTGTGTCTAATTGTCACGTAAGAGCTTTCTCTTTGGCTACCTAATGAGTTCATAATCCTGGTACTTTCTCCAAATATCACACTTCACTTTACCCACCAGACATTCTGCTAAACTATTGCATTAAAAACTGTCTTTCCCTTCTATATCCCAGTCCTACCTGCCCACTACATAAACAACAACTTTTGAATACTTTTGGAATGGTCCATTCATATAAGATTTATCACAGCCTTTTAAATTCACATAAAAATTTTCCTCATTAGTAATACACACACACACATACACACATACATGTGTATGTATATATACATATATGTATATTATATATCATTATATGTATATTATATATTATGTATTATATATTAGATATATTGCTTATATATATTTATTAATAATATTAAAATATACTGATATAATATGTGATGATATAAATATATTATTCATATACAAATATATGATGTGTAATATATAGATGATATGTAATATACAGTTAGGACACACACCAGCCTAGTCTACACAATGGGTTATAGGTTATCTGAGCTGAGGCTACAGAGTGAGGCCTTACCTGAAAACCAAATTAAGGGGCTGGAAAGATGGTTCAGTGATTAAGAACACTGACTGCTCCTCCAAAGGTCCTGAGTTCAATTCCCAGCAACCACATGGTGGCTCACAACCATCTGTAATAGGATCTGATGCCCTATTCTGTCATGCAGGCTTACATGCAAATAGAGCACTCATATGAATTAAATAAATAAATAAATATTAAAAAAATTAAAACCTAGGAAACAAGTGAAAATTGTAGACTTTGAAGAGCAGGAAATGCTCAACATATCTCATATATATATATATATATATATATATATATATATATATATGGTATAATGTATATATACATATATATATATATAATAATGAAGTAGTTATATGTATGCATGTGTATATACTAAACCTTAAACTAGAGTATCTCATCTTAAATAATGCATTTGATTTTCCTTTGTTTTAAATATTAGACTAAGACATGAGAAAGGAGTGATTCTTCCTATACCCATCCTTAGAAATCACTGAGTAGGAACACTGAGCAAGTGATTCCTATTAGCATGGACCAAAGAACTAACTTGGTCACATTACTCTAGATCTTCTCAGAAGGATGTAAGCACTCTTTCATTTTACTTCCATCAAGTACAATTTAAAGTGTTCCTTTGGTTCCCTGAGGGACAAGCCTGACTTCATAGGGGTTGATGTCAAAAATATCCTACCCTCTCTCCAGGAAAAAGACATCGGGATGGGTATGGCCCTCATGCCTCACTGGACAACGACAGGGGGACTGGAGCCATTACAAGGTCCCCTTCAATTACTGGAGGTCAGGCCTCTATCCCCGCCTTCACAAGATTAGAATTGCCACAGCCCTTCTGTATTTAGAGAAGGGAGAAGATGTCAGGGGCAGCCCTGCTTACACACTGTAGGCCTAAAATCAGCCATAGGCCTAAAATCAGCAGTGGGCCTGTCATACTTCTATACTAACACCAAGTCTTGGGTCTCAGTGGAAGAACATTGAAACAGATGGCTATAAGCTAATGTCAATGGGCAACTTTTGTGGAAATTTATAAGCCTGAGTGGTCATGGACCTTGTAAATAGGTAGCCTTGGCAGATAATACCAGCTTAGATGGGGACAAGCGAGTCATAGGCAGAGTCATGGAGACTTGTCCCCTGAACCTTCACGCAGCCGATACCCAGTTCTGAAGATATCTATATTCCCCCTGAGCACCCACACTCCAGTGTCATTCCCTTCCCCATGTCCTGCCTTTCTGTGTTTATACCCCTGTGTGAATTAATTATGATTGAGAAAAAATTTTTAAAAAAAGAAAACAAACAAAAAAAAACAAAAAACAAAGCAAAAAAAAATAATAAAGTGTTCCTTTGGCCTTTGGAATGAGTTGTAAAGAGTGAGTGGCATTTATAGAATACGGTAAACCTAGAAAAGATATAGAAATTACTTTGTGGAGAGACTGGCAGGTATAAGGAGCGACAGGTTTCTTTCTGAAATGTATGCTCAAGATTCTCAAGCAAAGGCTCCAAATCTACGGTAACTTCTTGGTACTGGTTTAGGGAAGAAGCCAGTAAGAGTGGAAAAGCAAGTGCATATGAGGAGAGGTTAGAAATTCAGATTAAATAGAAAATCAAAAATGGTACATCAAAGGAAAACATCAGCCCTTGACATTTTTATGGTATACTTTCCAACTGTACATGGTATGGATAGATGTATATGTATATGTACAAGTATATATATACAAAATATGAAGCAGAAATGAAATCTACTAATTAAGGAAAGAGAGGCCATGAACTTGAGAGTAGGCATGTAGTATATATGGAAGAGATTAGAGCGAGAAAAATAAAGAGGAAAAATAATGTAATTATGTTAATTTCAGAACCTAAAACCAAACATTATTTTTTTTTCAAAACTAATGTGATTTGTTTAAAGATAGGAGAAATAAATAGTCTTAATAGTACTAGACACACAGGGAGAAGACATCCAGGAAAGGGAAGCTGGATGGACTTACAAATAGGAACGGGAGGAAGACTAGCTTTCCTGAAGAAGGGAATTGTAAGACATGGGAAAGATGCTTTTGAATGTTTGATTGAGCTGCATGGAAGTTGTGTTCAATGGGTGATGGTAGAGACATGGGAGAGAAAGAACATGAAATAATTTTAATAACGAACACAAAATAGATACCCAAGGGTAAGCATATGTAGACAGGGACAAATTCACAATAAGAAGTGCAATAAAATCGCTAACATCTTGCGAGACATGAGATATGAAAGAGTAAAGTGAATTATCAGACAAAGGCATCAGGGTTCAAGACTGGATGACTTGATCAGTAGCATCTATTTTAATGCAAAACAAAACAAGGACAGAATTCGAGACTGAGGACATTTCTGACATGGTAAGAGGTTTGTTCCCTCTAACCAGATTACAAAACTGTTTGGTGCAATGAGTAGCTGCATATTCCACATAAATGCTCTTCTAATGACAGTCATTTATTGTGGTTGCTATCCAGGATTTGCTTCTCTTAGAAATGGAACCCGTAATTTTTTAGATGGGCACATAGTTGTTTAGAATAAACGCTGCATTTTGCAGTTTCTTCCACAGCTAGATAAGGTTTTAAAACTCTAAGAAAGCCAATGTCATAAAGCCTTAATGAAATGGGGTTTGTCTATTTCCTAGAATGGAACTCCATAATCCACTTAAGACGGAAAGTTTGGAGTCACTAATGGAGAGGTCCCAGCTCTCTGACATGGTCTTAACTTCACTGTATATATCTTCAGATTTCACCACCTGACTGAGAAACAGCCTTTCCTGTTTTCCTATTGTAATGTGATATTGAATTTCCTGCTGTATTCAACCAAGTCTAACACTGCTTAATATATCTAACGTGATCATTTCTGCTATTTTCTCTTGCTCTTTAAATATTTTAAATATATTTCTTTATAACACATGGAAATATTTCAGTATGCTGCTGAAGCATTCTCCATATTTGTTTGAAACTTCAGTCTTAAATCTGATAAGAGGCATGGTAAAATTATTCCCACAAGCGTAATTATTCCTATAACTCTTCATGCCATGGAATTCAATTGAAATATCAGATGTTGGGATTAGAGAGGTGGCTCAGTGGTTAAAAACACTGGTTCCTCTTTCAAGGGATCTGGGTTCAAGTCCCAGCACCAACATGGCAGTTCACAACTCTCTATCTCCAGTTGCAGAGGATATGACACCCTCACACCGACATACCTGGAGACAGAACACCAATGTATATAAAACAAAACAAGAAAAACATAAATATCAGGTGCTTGATTAAGACTTACTGACCAAAGTAATTTACTCAAATTCTACTGATTAAATAAAAAATTGATCAAATATTAAATACAGGCCATTTAGTAAAGTAGATGTTTTAGGAAACATACATGGTAATAAGCATGTTCCACATGGAAAATTTTATCTATCTATACATTTCTATATTATCTATCATCTATCTATCTATCTATCTATATTTATCTAGTTATCTATCTATCATCTATCTTATCTAGATTTTATTTTCACTAGCTGTAATACTAATATAATATATTATGCATATAATTAAACATGGAATGACAGACTCTGTAGCTATTTCTACAGACCAAAAAAAAAAATCACAATCAAGTAAAGTAGATAGTATCTAAAGATTTTATGGAGAAAGGTAAATCTGGGACAAGTTTAAAAACTTGAACAGAAGAAGCTAATCCAAATAGATAGCATATCTAATTTTATCCACAGATGCTGGATAAAATGACTAGCTTTTGTAATGTTAGTATTAGTTTGCCAATATAAAGCACACTCGGTTACATTTTTAGCTTACATTTGTATATGGGCACAAAATAATGCCATTAACTTCTAGGAAGTCAGAGATCAGATGATGAACGTAGAAAGCTTTAAAAACCTGAATGCTAGGTGTATGCTACACTGCAAGGGATACCTGTGAAGGTTTAGAGCAGTGGCTAAAACCTGTGACTCTTTTTGACAGTGCCTCATGCCGTGGTGACTCACAACTGAAAAATCGTCTTCGTAGCTACTTCATAACTTTAATTTTGCTACTGCTATGAATTGTAATGTAATCTGATAAGCAGCCTACCTATATATGAACCCTGCAAAAGGGCTATTCAATCCCCAAAAGGGGTCACCGCTCACAGGTTGAGAAACACTGGTTTAGATCCATCTCCAATAAAGGGCTTCACCTGCTGGGCACTCTGCCTCTGGAGCAAACATTTGAAGAAAGATCGGCACCCAAGAGCTCACAAAACCCCAGAAAATAAATAGTTAAAAATAAAAATGGCAGCAGTAAGAAAAACAGCAGTGTTTCAATTTGCAAACGGAAATCCCTACAAATGTGTAGCAAGAGGGACAATACTTCACTTTTTTCTTCACATTACAATAAAAAAAGCAGCTAGCACTCAAACATTCAAACCCTGCAGATGACATTTGGAGAAAGGAGAGGGCATCCACAAGGGATTTTACAGAGATTTCCCATTTATGGGAAATGTATAATTTCGTAATGTATATGAGAATGACTTCCCATTTTCCTATACCTGTGAATGCTACTAACACCTAGGAGAAAGTATATTAATAAACAGTTACTCATTCCATTAAGAAGAATACTGGCTATCCTATACAGATATTCAGAATTTTGTTCGTGAATTTTGCAACTATACATTAAACTACAGTTTGCAAGTTCAATGCTGTCTCACAAAATTCTGCCCCCTACTTATACCAGAGCTCTTCTAAGAGTCACCATCTCCCAAAGTTCATGGTGCAACTGACAAGAAGTTTCTCTTTTGTGTTTTTTAAGTCTACAGTGACCTTCAGCTACTAACCTTGCTGTCTTCGATCTCCTTGGCTGTTCCCTGCAGGGCTTTCTTCTCTCCAAACTCACAGGTTGATTTTAATGTGAGCTGGCACGAAAGCATTGAACACTCCTCCGTTGTAGCAAATTCCAAAGATCTTGAAGAACAGCGCTGTGACACACTGATGCCAAGATTTGGTATCGGAAGAGCAGCGTGAACAGGCTTTGACCCAACAGCTGGCTGTCTCAGTTTTGAGGCAACCCCAAGGACAGGCATGGCTTCTATAAAAGTATCTTTTTGTTGCCAAAGAAAATGCTCCTAACCTCAGTCTGGTAGACTCCGGCTTTAGTATTTCCAGAAGAAAAAAAAATACTTTAAGCAAAACTAGCAGTCATCTGGATTTAAAAGAAAAAGAAAGGAAGAAAAAAGAAAGAAAGAAAGAAAGAAAGAAAGAAAGAAAGAAAGAAAGAAAGAAAGAAAGAAAGAAAGAAACTCAGATAGACAGACAATAACTTTCAAACTAACTTTCAGGAAGAGACAACATTTTTTCTCATCTGAGAATCTGTCTTGCTAGTTTAGATTCTCTCTCTCTCTCTCTCTCTCTCTCTCTCTCTCTCTCTCTCTCTCT
>NW_021621071.1:219372-290628 GCF_004785775.1 Grammomys surdaster
CTCTCTCTCTCTCTCTCTCTCTCTCTCTCTCTCTCTCTCTCTCTCTCCTGTTCAGCAAGTTATTGTCTGCAAAATAAATTCTACAAAGCCATTTCTGTAGGATTATACAGTTCCTTGCTTTGGATTCTTCTCACTCCAGCAGCAGCAGCAGCAGCAGCCTGAGTTTGATCTTTGAAAGGAGAGAGGTCAGGGTGAGGGGAGGAGGGAACAAAGGAAAATCCCTCAGTCTAGTTTCAGCTTAGTTGTCAAAGAAGCCAAAAGACCACAACAGTGGATGGCTAAGAGCTCTTCCTGACTTCAGAAATAACCAGCCTGCATTCTCTTTCTAAAGAAAAAAAAAAAAAAAACAGGTCACTGTCCAAAACAAACAGCTGTTGGAAGAACTTTTAGCCCGGAAACAATTTCAGCAATGAAGCTGTTTGTCTAATTTCCAGCTATTTTTCACTCTTGACAGCCAGGAGCCACGGTGTTCATTCTGTTTCATCCCATGAAATCAGGCTAAACTGGAGTATCAGGACAGCCAGCGAAAGCAGCTGAAGCCTTCAGCAGACCTCGCCTGCTTATGTTACAAACTGCAGTAAACACAGGAAGCCAGGCATTAGATGCATGGTGATTTCTAAATGTAATGATGGTATTCCCATTCCCAGGACAGCAATGTCCCACGCAACAGTGATGGGGCTAAGCACAGCAGGCGCTAGTGTAAGTAACCACTGGAATGACGTGGAGTGCGCACACTTACTGTCAAGGCTCTATAAAAAGGTGGCAGAACAGAGACAAGCGGCAAAGATATCAAGAGTAAATAAAAGAAATCGTTCTGCAGATAACTCAATAACCTTCTTTACCTGGGGCATGTGGGTCAAAAACAAGTTCAAATTGGAGAGGTCAGCATCTTTAAATGACCTCCAAGGAGTTCTTCCCTCAGCTCACTAGGCCACTCTTATCTTGAGATTCTTTCTTAATAAGCCACCTCTATTTCCATACCTAATAATGTATCTCTGATGTAATCCTTTGCTCTGGGGGAAAAAAAAGTCTGGAATCAGGAGCCTTCAGAACTCAGATCATCCTCAATTCCTTAAGCCTAAGCATGACTTCCCTAAACACTCTGAAATTTCACACTCTTTCTGACTTCTATGCCTATCTTAAAATTCACAACTTTTTCTCCATTCCCTCTCTTTCTTGTGGCTGTTGGAATTTTCAGCTTGCGTGTCTGGTTGTTGCACCTTCACACTTGAAAAAAAAAAAAACATTGTCTTTGAGCCTCCTTCTGCATCTGCTTTTACTGGTAAGACTAAGAATTCCACAGCAGGAACCACAATCCACAATTTCCCTGATAACAAAAAGAATTTTGATTGAGGTACACTGAGGCACGAAACTGAACGTCATGAGGACAGAGAGTAGAGGGTTTTTGCACCATTTAAATGAGAACTGATTTAACCAATAGCTTCCTAAGCTTCAGCTCCACCTAAAGTTTTACATTTTTAAAAAAAGTTTCCAAATCTCTACTCAACACTGCTGATCCAATTTGTAAAATCTCTCTCTTGCAATCATATCAGATTCCATTTTGGCTAAATATAAGCAAGGAGGAGTGCTAATAAAACACAGAATGGACAGGCATCATTGTCCTGGAATACAATGTGTACCTAGGAAACACGATGCACACACCTAGGAAACCTCCCGTTAGTTAGTAAAGCATCATGTGTGTATTACAGTATTGGGATTTTACTAGTAGATTTTACAAATAAGATGAACTTTATTTTGTATCTCTCGTGTTTCTACTGCAGAAACACCTTTGGTGCAATTAAATTTTTAGAAAATTTTATTTGTGTATATTATATATTCTGTTTGGTCACACTCTACAGCTTCTTTCATCTCTCACCACCATCAGACCTCTCGTTTTCCCCACAACTTACCATATTCGTGTGTTTCTGCAGATATGTGCTTCTTTGTTTTTTGGGTTTTTTTTGGTTTTGTTGTTGCTGCTGCTGTTTTGTTTTCTATTGAATTAAATCAAGGCCTTTGGTGCTCACCAACTGGTAATGAAAGCAATAACTTTTCCTCTCCTAGAATTTTTTTCAATAGCCAAGAGTTGAATGGTGAGAATAGGGTTTCCTTAGTCTCTTCCTAGTCCATGTCTAACCTTTGAGGCATCCATATGGTACAGACTCAGGATAGGCGACTGCAGCTGCTATGAGTTCATGATAGCAATGTCTATACTGAGCCTAAAAGATAGCATCTTGCCACTGTTTCCCTCTCCCTCCCCCTCCCCTCCCCCTGCCCCTCTCTCTGCCCTTATATTCCCCTTGTCTTCTCTTTCATACTGTCCCCTTGGCTTTTGAACAGTGGTATGAGTGTCCTGCTTAGACATGATGTTTCATCTACCTCTTATTTTGTTAGACAAGTTTATTCATTCCCTATCATCCACTACAAAGAGAAACTTCTTTGACTAAGACAGGGAGTATCGTTTATCTATGGATATAAACATAGACATTTAAAGGCAATTTTATACTATGTGAATTTAGCCAAAAAATGTAGAAAGTTTACATTTAGTTCTTATGATCTCTCCAGCCTTTGTATATATTTACACACACACACACACACACATATATATATATTTACTGAAGTTACATACCAGGAATGAAGACCTTGAATTCAGTCAGAGAGCAGTTGGTTATCTCCATAACAGTTATGCAACTATTGTACAGGT
Organism: Grammomys surdaster; assembly: GCF_004785775.1. Lineage (NCBI taxonomy): Eukaryota > Metazoa > Chordata > Mammalia > Rodentia > Muridae > Grammomys > Grammomys surdaster. The sequence continues at coordinate 222,077 of NW_021621071.1, forward strand.
AGACATACCTTGCCTGAGATGTTAGTATTTTATTAGTAGAGCCAACACCTAAGCAAGGCCTTTGATATGCCCTTTCTCCCAGCATATTACATAGCATCCTCAGGAACTAAGAACGTTAGCCAGTGTGGAGGACGTTTCTACCTTAGTTTCAGTTTCATTATTCTCTATCTTGTAACCATGATGTGAGATGTTTTCTCAGCAGCAGGATCTAGTTCTGACAGGCAACTACAAGTGTAATAGCAAGAAGATGTTTTGTTTTGGAGTCTCTGGGGCCTCCCCAACCAACAATGCATACGGAGGTTCCTGGCATGTGGCATTGAGATTTGCGTCTAGGAACCCATTGCTTCTAGGAGCAGCACTATTTAGCTGTAAATAAAGGGTATCCCCCCTTTAAACTAGAGTCTATAAATTATATTTTGATTAATATACAAAGTACTACATTTCCATATGAGTTTTTAATATCATCCTTCATCTGTCTACTCTATTTGCAATGGCAAAAAAATGGAATGAGCCTACATGTCTATCAATTGATGAATTGGTAATAAAATGTGATATATATCACATATATATATTCATTTCATATATATATATATATATATATATATATATGAAACTTTATTCATCTGTAAAGAAATAAAATTATGAAATTTCAGGCAAATAAATAGAAAAAATAAGTAGAAAAAATAACTGTGAGTTAAAACAGGGCCAGGGAGAAAAGTATCACATGTTCTCTCTCATATGTGGATCCTAGCTTCAAATATTTGAATTTTTGGTGTCGTATTTGGAACATATATGGAAACAAGGTTCCTGGCAAGAAGTCATTGGTATACAACTTAGGGGAGAAGGGAGAATAGAATACAGGTGATAGGAAAAGAGAGAGGAATTCTGGGGGTGTTGGGGCTTGAGCTAGGCAAGAGAAAGAGGATGGGTGACTGAAGGAATGGGGGAGTGATAACTCTTCAAAAATGTTTAAAGATAGACTTTATTCTTATATGTTTTACTCATTTAGAAAGTGGATATTCTATTTACCAAATATAATCAAGACTGAAATTATATAAATTTTGAAGAGAAATAATTGAATGCTTAATACACATGCACTCTTGAGTTGTTAAGTAGCCTAATTATGATTGTGTTAGGATTACACTAAATGAAACTCTATAGGAAATAAATGATATTCCTAACTGTAGGCTTAGTATAATATACAAGCTTGCAATACACTTAGGAAATTCATTGGCTTTCTACTAAGTGATATTTTTGCTTACTCTTTATTTTTAAGGAAGAAATAATCTACATTTGAAAGACTCTGTAGGTAAAGTAAAATACATATATTCTTGCTGATGCAGCTTAGAAGAAAAATGAGCACAAGTAAGAATTCTTAAACAATTTTTTAAAAGATAAATCAGTTCAGTGGGCTTTGTAAAATGGAAAAATAAAAATAAAACCCTCACTAGCCATGATACAGTCATTTCTAGTCTCTGAGAAAGTACTTCATAATTTACAAAATATTCAACACACAGCAAATTCTAGAAACTAATACATTACTTAGCTAAAGGTTGTTTATGTTCCCATCATGGTCTTAAAGTGATACAGAAGGAAATGTACCTTTTAAAATCCTCACATTGAAAGCAAGAGGACCCAACTAAAATAAAAGAACTTGTGAGGAAAATTATTCTAAGAATATCACCCAAAATATATACAATTTTTTAAAGCAAATCACCAGCAAAAGTAATATTAGTACCTTGGAAGATAATTTGGACCACCCAACAATGCAGCGTTGTGTAGAACTATTTAAAAAATAATTGAGTAGAAAAGCTGGCAAGACTTTAATTACAAATGGTAGGGGAAATCCAGTGGGAAGGCAAACTCTGAGCCAATGAGCTTGCCTTTGAAATATGAAAAGAGACTCACAAATATATAAAAGATGAAAGAAAATAAAGGTACACGTGAAGTCGGGCAAGATTAAAACACAAGGAACTCCAATTTGTGGTTCTGAGTCTTCTGTTATAAATAGTCTTGAATTGACTTACAATTCCTATTGAATACAAAACATTCAAGATTAGAGATGTGTTTTCCTACTATTCTGCTTCTTTTGACCTAGAATAAATTATAGGAATGGCTTTATGTTGCTTCACATAACTATGTAATATATACATTAAGCCTTTGTAATTAACATATTTACCAATAAACAATCATTTAAGTAGCACTTTGGAAAAGTATCTTGAAGTAGAACACACTAACAATCTAAGAATAATCAAATGAAAAATAAAGGTCTCTCTATGTATTTTTTAAAAAGGTATCTGTTAGCTTTTGCTTTAAAGGGTCTTTCCCACACTAGGCCATCACATGTCATTGTGGCTAAAATGTGGAGTTGTGGATCCCCAATAGAGAAGTTAGGGCAATGACTGAAGGAGTTAAAGAGGTTTGCAACCCCATTGGAAGAACAACATTATCAACCAACCAGACCACCCAAAGTTCTCAGGGATTAAACCACTATCCACAGAGTACACAGGGTGTACCTATGGCTCAAGCTGTATATGTAGCAGAGGATGGCCTTATCTGGCATCAAGGGTAGGGGAGCCTGTTGGTCCTGCAGAGGCTGGATGACCCATGGTAGGGGAATGCTAGGGTGCTGAGGCAGGTGTGGGTGGGCAGGTAGGGGAGCACCCTCATAGAGGCAGGGGAAGGAGAGACAGCTTAGAGGGCTTAAGGAGGAGAAACCGGAAAGAGGATATCACTTGAAACATAAATAAACAAAATAACCAATAAAAATGTGGAGTTGAAAAGTATAGTCACTATTAATCAACTCTATCCCACAACATCTACCACCAAAATCAACTTTGAGAAAATCTAGTATGTAGCTGTACCTGTCATCTCATTCCAGTCTAAAGAATGCCATTACTCTGAGAATAAGAGGGGGAAAGTCGCTTGGATTCAGTTGTACTGGTCGATTCTTGTAGCCTTATCATATCAGAGGTCTCACCTACACATAACTGAAAGGGCAGTTTCTACTACATAAGACCTTCTCTTCAAATACCCAAATCTAAAGTTCCTCAAGAGGTTAATGAACTAAAGTCACATTTTCTCAGATAGCACACTGCAAAGTTCAAACTGAGTTTTCTCCAATTCAGTTCAACAACCGATCACCCGGATGCAATTCTTGCTAAAACTCCATCAGACATAACCTAATCCTCCAGAGTAAGAGTTATGATGGTAATTTTTAAAAAAAGTCTGATAATCACATTTAAATAAATCAATTTTCTTTATAGAATTTAAGATCTATACTTTACAGGATTTATCATTTGATAGCTGAGGAAATGTGTTCTTAAACTGAGTCTCCAACAACCAGGTGCCTATTTAATTAATTAGGAGATCTAAGAATTTGGAGGTCGGTAGAAACGTATTTTATGAAATGAAAAAAAAATGCACTGTTTAAGGGATGCAGTGAGAAGCAGAGAGATAAATCATATACGTTTTTTTAGAACAGTGCATGAAGTCCATGTTCCCTAGATACCAGTATCATACCACATGAAGAATTAGTCTTTTGAGTTAAAGCAGTGGTGCTCAACCTTCCTAATGGCACGGACACTTTAACACAGTTCCTCATGCTGTGGTACCCTCTAACTATAAAATTATTTTCCATGCTACTTTATAACTGTATTTTTTTACTGATATGAATCATAATGTAAATATCTGCTTTTTCTGATATGATTAGATGACCCTTGTGAAAGGTTTGTTTGGTGCCTACCTCCTCAAAAAACTGTCATGACCCACAGGTTGAAAATCATTGAATTAGCAGGTGGAGGTCAAGAGGTATAATATAACCATCATCGGCTTTACAAAACTGAACACAAATGCAGAAGCATGAAAAGTCCAACGTGATATATTCCTACCTGGCTTTTCTCTAATATATGTAACAGGAAATATGGCCGTGGCTCCTGGCACACAAAAGTCAACCTTTCAAGCAAGAACAGAATCTCGCTGGACTACAACCTCAATCCCAACTGGGTATTTTAAAGGATAAAATTTTGTGACAAATTGTAAACCATCTACTTTTAGAAGAATTAAAGCAATGGCACAAAGGGGGAAAAAGACCCTATTTAAAATGTTCTATAAGGGACAAATTATGTTTGACTCAATACAGAATCACAATGCCAATTTGAACGTGATAATAAAATCTAATTGTTCTAATGAATTAATTCAGCATGAGCAGCCCAAAGATCCAGATAAAGATTATATCCCACCTCTCTTGAATTTCTCCCAACCAGGCAGCAGGTATAGCTGACACAAAAATCAAATATCTGAGAGGAGTTGCAACGCTAAAAAATATTGAGCTTGTGTTATATTTGGAGACAACGCAATCCAAAATATATCTAAATTGAAGATTTGAAGCAAAGGTAAGGGTGGTTCACTGACTGGCTAAAATATAATTAACAGGGACAAAAGACACAATAATAAGGTGCTTAACTGATTTTTGCAAATGAACACAATGCTGGTAGAACTGCAAACCATCTACATGCACTCTATGGCCATATATACTATGCTACTGATCTAGTTAATTGATCAAGTAAAACCACAAAATTCAGAAGGCCCCTTAGCTATAAACAGTAATGAAAAGCAAATGTACTAAGGTTTGGAACCACATTCTACATAGATAGTCTCAGGGAGCTATGTCTTCCTCCTACCAAGTCAAAAACATATACAGATGGAGCTGGGTCGACTACTTTATTCAAACAAAATCACTCGGATAATTTGTCTGATAAATTCCAGTGCTCCAATAACACTGAAGACTTATATATAGAAATCACATTAGTAGGGAAAACTAGTATCTTTGAAGAATTATATTTGAAATATATATATACGTATATATGTATATATATGTATATATGTGTGTGTGTGTGCCTACTATACATATATACATATATACACACACAAACAGTTATAAAGTTGAAAACTATAACTTGAACAATGCTAACACAGTTTGTTCCTGAGAACTGAGGCAATGTATATTTAGATGTACAAAAGAATCCCCACTATTTTGTAAAGGAACCTTTCTCATTGTCAATTTGTTTATTCTATGCTATTATACTCATCATAAAGGCTAATACAAAACAGAGAGTTTGCTAAGGTGGTGTATATTATAACTAATTTCAATGTAAAAAGAATTATATACAATTGAATTAAAAATATAAACTTTTAATGTAATGTGCATGCTTATTACTAAAAATAAGTCCAAATATTTTACCTTTACTTGGAGATTTTATTTAATAGCATCTGAAATTACAATGAATAAATTATCATATAAGAAAAAAATTGGAGGATATCTATAATTTTATATTTTATTATTACTATTTTGATTAAATATTAAAGCTTTCATTTCCTTTAAATGGTTATTGTTTATAGACATCATGAACAAATATTTGCTTCTATTTGTTGTCTGGGGGGGATATTTGGAATATTTATATCATAGTTACTTTAATACTAACTTTTTACCTAAGGGAAAAATGATTATGAGCAAAATGAACACCAAAAATCTTATGAACATTCCTAGTGATATTATAAGAATTCTCAGAAATATTTATGCAACCAATAACTCTTGCTGCCACCTTTTCAACAGTAACCAGAAGCTTGAATTCAATCAATTCAAATCCCAATGACACTTTATTATATAATAGATATGTTATTAATTTATTTAACGAATGTACAGAATACACCCCAAGTCACGTGTGGCCAAGTGCATTAGATTTGTTGAAGTGGACTGAGCTGAAAACTCTGATCAATAGTTGGGATACTTACCGCTTTTGAAACGGTAGCACATTACATATTAGCATAGAATTGCAGAAAGAAGCAACTGGGCTCTGCTTTAATAATCTTAATTTTTTATTAATTAAACTTTCTTTAACTTCAGTACCTCTTCTTTCCTTTAAGTAAAATAATAAAAAAACCCTCAAGGATATTTCTGAATTTTGCTGAATATGTATCTTCTCCTAAATAAGCAGGATGAAATACCATGTTAAACATAGGACATAAGATGTTATCTTCTCCCCTCAATATTTTTATGATGGAATCATATAGATCCTACCCTGGATTCATGCACTGATTAACTATACTGTCTGAAGAGATGTGGTAACATGTCCAGGGATCACTGAGAGTTAAAGCTGTAAGCAAACACATATCCAGTCCCTGTAAAGACACCACCCAATTTCCTTCTTTTGTGACAATAAAATAGGCAAACACCACAACAAAAAGCAAAACAAAAAAGAATCTTTGAGGAAACACAAATGGGAAATTTCAAAACTCTAATGGAATGGGATGGTCTCTGCTCTCATAATGACAATTACCCTGCTTTCTAGGACATGTTAAGACTGCTCATTAGAGAATATGTTATTTTCCACAAGACAATTAAAAATGATTGAAATAACTCACACTAGAGAAGTATGTTTCTATAGTTCCTGGTAGAACAATGCTATTTCTAATGTTCATATCCCTCATCCTCATGAAAAAAGACCTATGCTGTCTTCCTAACAATGACATTAGGCCCGGGCCAATATGGGCTTTAAGCTGTAGACAGATTTCTTTTACAAACTTTGGTTAAAGGTCAAATGGCAAAGCTTTCTGGCCAGACAGTCATTTATTGTAAGATTCCTGGATAGAATTCATTAAGACTGTGTGGCTTCCTTTGTTTTCTACTCTTAAGTCTCGTGCATGGAGTGATATATACAGGCAAGCAGCTTATACTATAACTTGTATTAATGCAGAAAAAAATTGTGTACAATTTCAATAGAAATGCAAACCTTTAAATGTAATATTCATGTCTAGGACAAAAATATGCCTACAAGAAGTTCATATAAGAAAAAAAGCTAGGAGAGGGAGTATGTTTATATATAGTTCATTGACACAATTGTGCTTGAATAATAAAGCTTTCATTTTCTTTAAATTATTACTGCTTATATTCAAAGAAAACTTTACTGCCATTTACTATCTGGGTGTGGTATTTGATATGAAAAGGCAGGCAGATTAATTGAAGGTAAAGGCCAACCTGGGCTATAGGGTAAGACTTGTTCTCTAAAAAACAACACAAAAGCAATCAAACAACACAAGAGCAAACAGAAGGCAAATACTTATTCTCTTCCCTTTCTTTATCTCTTCTCAAATCAGTTTTCAATTCATTGGCATTTTGGCCAATCTCAAAGCCCTATTTCATCCCTCCAAAAGTAACATCAGATTCTACAATTGCTAGTCTCTCCCTTCCTGACGTTGATAGCTATACAAAAATATACTCTTGGAAAGCTGAGAGATTCTCAGGAATGCTTTCACCTAGTTGAACTCCTCTGCTTGTTAAAATGAGATACATGTAGAGGCTAGTGTTGCTTTTTTTTCCTCAAGAGCTTGAATCTAATAACTGTGTTTTAAGAGCTATCTTACGAAGTAATATGTTCCATGCATATAAGAAGAATATGAAAAATAGCATGTCACTAAAGTGATCAATAAGGTACAGTGTCCATTTCATTGCACATCTGGCATGTGCAAAGGATGGAGCTCAGGAAAGATATTCCTGTGAGGTTAGCATTTTCCTTGTGTAGAAAGCAAGAGTACACCACGGTCTTGAAAGCATCACCAGAATTGCTTTGCAAAGCATCTTCATCACTGAGAAGTGCTCCCAAGAAATCTTTGATAAATGAAAAAAGAAACGTGATGCTAAGCAAACTCAGCTGTTTTTCCTCCTGAATTTTACTCCCAAGTATTTGATTTAAACAAGGTATCTCTGGCAAGGAACAGGGCTTCCTCCTCTGTCACAGAATATTCTAGGAACTCGTAAAATTACTGGTGGCTCGTAAGGTGGCTGTGGGAGTTATAGGCAAACTTAAAATGAGCTGCACCATTGAGATCAAGTTTAAGCTGACTCGCTCTTTCTTGCTCTCTCATTCAATTTTCCTGCTAGATACCACTTCTTCCTCATCCGCTGATCTCCGAGAAGAACCCTTCCATGAAGGAATCACTAAAGCATATACTAGAAATCAGCATTAAGAGTCTATAACAAACAATTTACCCTGAATATGGTAAAGTGATATAAACTGGATAAAGAATTGAAACAAAATGAGATTTTTAAAAGGCAGAGAGATAAAATACCATCTATGCAGACACAACCAGTTCAGTTGGTCAACAAAGAAAAATGTTAACAGTCAACGCATATATAGCATTTAACTCTCTTTAAACGTTTCTCGGTCAGTTTATGTCTCTATAGTTTCAAGATCCAAATGTATACAGACCTCAATTGGAAAATAAGTTTTAAAACCTACATTATTTGTTTCCAAAAAAACTATTTACCCAGTTTCCTATGGTATACAACCAACATTCCTTTCCTCTTCTGGCTGAGGAAACAGGAACAGCAGGAAAGAAAGAAGGATTTAAGAGTAAAGTTCAGCAGGACAAAACAATATATCCACAATAGTACTTGATCCTGCACGGTACAGAGAGTTAGATAGGCGTTGACTGAGGTATGTACAATCTACAAATAGGCACTGAGCAGTACTGATGTCAATAACAATGCATCATCAGTAGGCTTCCTGGTGGCTTCACATAACATTTTTACTTATATTAGATTCAGAAATTCTGCATGATATGATATAAATAGCTCAAAGGGAGGAAGGGAGGGAGGGAGTTAGGAAGAGGGAGGGAGGGAGGGAGGGAGGGAGGGAGGGAGGGAGGGAGGGAGCTACAGAGGGGGAGAGAGGGAGAGAGACAGAGAGAAAGAGAGAGAGAGAGAGAGAGAGAGAGAGAGAGAGAGAGAGGGAGGGAGGGAGAATATTACCATCATTCAAGAGGCTACCATAAACAGTGGCCCAGTGTCATCACATAAAAACTGTAAACCATAACCTTGTATTGTATCCACATCAAATCAGGTGGATAACTCTTTGCTTCTCTAACACTGCACCCTCTTTCTCACTAAACTAAGCCAAAATCTTAAGGGTGCATCAGTTACATGAGACAACTCATACTGAGAATGCAGAATATATTAGAAAACATGTCAAGAGTCTCTCATAAAATTATGATATAGGTTTCTACATGTTCTGCTGTAAGATTTTAAGTATTTATTCTCAACCTCTTTGCATGAATAACAGGGTCATCTTCTAAGCATCGTGTTTGCAATTGTAATGAATTTCCACGTATTCACTCACAATTATTCTTATTAGACCTTTTTCGAACTTTGAAATTCTATCTCATATTTTCTAGTATCCTGTTCTTAACTGCATGTTCTTGAAAATCATTTGATATATGATACCAATTTTACATAAAACATACTGAGTTTCAATGTCTCACTCTGTTGTGATTTATATAAAATTTCTAAACACTATAGAATATTAATAGACATCTATCCTATTTATTTAGACATTAGGTTATTGTTTTACTGAAATGTGTAGAAGTTGCTGAGGGCTACAACCAAGATCTCATTTTGATAGGTCATACTTGGCAATCTTAAAAATTACACTGTAATTTTTTAGAGATGATGTGGAGATGAGGTGTAAGGGTAAAGGGATTTGATGAATTATGACATTGCTGTAAGCCATGACCACACTATAAATTAGAACTAAGATATTTTGATATAAAGTGATAATTATATGAAGAGTATGATATAATTTTTTAAAGCTGCAACTTACTGGAGACCATAATTTGGAGAGCCACTCATTAGCTGAAGCAGGAGTTTCAATGCATTATATTCAGAATATTTAACCATTGTAAAGAACTTGGGTTCCCCAAACCTTTAAAAGAAAATCCTCAATATTTACTACATATTCTTAAATATACATATGCATATTCTAGTAAAGGAAAATAATCACATAATAACAGCAGTGTCTTCACAGGGCAAGATAGTCAAGCTTCACCACTTCAGAATTTTAACAAAATCACATCTCTATCCACTTAAATGTTTTCCTAACCCAGAAATATGCCCATCTGCTTTGATATTGAACAATGTAATTAAGTTTAATCCCATCAATAAAAACCCATGGAGAGCTAAACAGCAGTTGTAACTAAAACACACTATTTACTTTTTTTTTTGCATTTTTTATTCAGCTAAAATCTTGACTTGGAAATAACAAGGGATGTCTGACTTGTAAATAAAACCACCCGTGAATCACAAATGCTTTATACTCTAATAGCCAGTATCTACTCCAATATACTGCCATTCTTGGACAGTCAAGACTATTCCACTCAGACCTAGCTCAAGGACCCCTCCCATAGTACTGCTAATTTACATGGTAGCAAATTTGGAACATCTTGTGGAAACAAAGAAAACTCTCCTCCTTTCTTGAAATGGGAGAGTCACGCTGTAGCACACCTTAAGTCTCTCATGATCGTCTCTCTCTTAAGTGTCCCATGTCTTCAATGATACGCAGTAGCCCACAAAACATCAATGAGGGGGAAAGCCTTAAATTATCCTGGACTTGTTTTTAAATTGCCCATCCAGTATATTACTTCCTGGTTGTTGTGTTTTAATCACAGGTAAGTCTCACTAATGAGCAATTTCAGACTCCTCAATGAGGAAACTGGGCCTCTGCTCCTGAGGACAAAGTTTAAGTAGACAGGATGTCCTTCTGCAGTCCCTTCTGAGACCCTGGTATTTTTCCTTCCTCCCATCTCTAATTGCTTCTGTTTACCATACATCGCTTGTTTTCCTTGGCTATAAATCAGCCCTTCCCTTTGAGTCCTACGTCATGTTTTCTTGGTGTAGTTTTTCAAATAGAGATCTTCACCACCCTGGTGTTTCTTTATTTATTTTTCTTTAATTTGTATGGTGGAGACTTTGGTTAGTGTGGGGTTCAGTGATAGACCATAGCAGAAAAAGCAAATTTGGAGACAAAACTTCCCAGTAGACTCTTGCAAAATTTGCCACAGGGCAGGAAAAGCTTGGGCATGTTTGGATGTTCTGCCAGCATCAGTTCCGAATCACAGCCATGAGGCTTCTTTCTTGACCTGTGGCCCATCTCCTGAAATATTTATTAGTGTTTCATCTGACAACTTTTGCAGGATGTCAGAACAGCAGTTCTGTAATGTTCTCACATCCCAGATCTGTTCAAACCCTGGGAATCGCTGGAAAACTCAGAAAACTGGAATCTGCCATCTTTTAGGGTGGCACCTGAGCATCTCCTGGTTGCAAACTAGTTCCTAATACTGCTTTTGCAGAGTCATGGATCTGTGTTGTAATATTGATAAGAACAAAACCACAGATTTATTTCTGATACTCATTCAGATGTAAATACATATTTCAGTGTAAATTTATATTACACTCCAGAAAAAAAAATGTCGTTGACCTAATGAGAACAATGAAATTTTACCATGTCACTTTTTGCTGGAATAATAGCAGATCAACTCTTTGAGGGGTATTAACAATAAGAACCGGTCCAGTCGGGTCATGAGGTTACAAACCAGGAGTATACATTATCTCCTTTCAAAACGTCCCATAAATGCACTTTTATTCTGTTTTCCCTAAGTCCTTTTTGGTGACAGGATCTGTGTTCTCCAGAGCTATATTCAGTGAAAATATTTCATATTTGAGATATTTCCTTCAAATGTAATGAAGGAGAATACACAGATATACACAAAGTGTAGGAAAAGATAAACCAGTAATGCCTAGTGACTGGAGTGCTAGTAACTAATGGGACATTTCTCCATCATGATCGAATGAAAAAGTAATTACTATTCACTATTGATGTAACTGGCTAATTACTGCATAAGCTCAGGCATTCTAGCTCTTTCTGAACGCTGGCTGGCTGGTTCAACTCAGCTGTTGTGGTTTAAAACTCCTCTCCAAGCTGATTGGATCAAATCTCCTCTCCAAGCTGACTGAATCCCTTTTCATTAAGCATAAATATCCTTTTCATTAAGCATATTTAACATGGTATGTTTTTGTATGAATATGTAGAATGAAAACATTTTCCTCTCCATTAATCTAATTGATTTTTATTATCACTAGCTAGATCAGGAAAAATTGGTCTTATTTCACTTTACTTTATTTTGATACTTTATTTAAATTTATTTTATAAAGTATATCTATGCATTATTATATATGCATATGCACAGGGTGTACATGCATGTGACTGCAGGTTCTCTTGAGACCACAAGAGGACATCGAATGAATGCCCTGGTACTGGCATTACAAGTGGATGATACGGGTGCTGAGAACCAAACTCTGGTCCTCTGGAAGAACAATATGCATTCTTAACTACGGGGTCATTTCTGTAGCCTCTGGAAATATGAATTCAAAAGTCACTTATTTTTTTCACATTTTACATGATTGTGAAATTGCTAGCTATTTGTTAACAACGAAAAACAAGTAAAAACCAAACAAATTTGACAGAAAGAATTCTTAGATGAAAACCTAGAAAAAATGAGCTTTAGTTTTAATTTTTGCCAGTTTATAGTTACAAAGGCTAGAAAGATATATTTATTAAAATGTAGAAAGGAAAAATATGTAAAACAGTACTGAATGAAGATATTTAATAAGAAACACACTTGCTGGCATTTAAACTACAGTGTCATAGTTTTACTTTGATTGGTTTCCAGAATACATTAACTGCTGGAAAGGACAGTCCAGCTTGCCTGTAAGAAGACTCTAAGTGGGAGTCTAGGCACACCTTTAATCCCAGCACTCTGGAAGCAGAGGTAGGTGAATCTCACCAGCCTGAGTAAGTTCTACAATAGCCAGAACTCTACAGAGAAACTCTGTCTTAAAAAAGAAAGAAAAACCAGACTTCTGACTCAAGTACTTTTATCAGTATACTAGTAAAACCACGACATGCCCTTCTAACTCCCAAGAATTTTTCAATGATTAGTAAGTTAAGATTAATTGTGTAAAATATAATGGAATTATTAAATAATGTGTAAAATATCTTACAAAGTTCGGAATACCAACCAACAGAATTTAAAAGTATATTAGAGAAGGAAGGTAAAATTTTACTCATTTCTGAGCAAAATAGAATAGTCACACATTTGACAATCTGGTTTTAATATGTCTGTGATTTGGTATTTTCACAACAGCCAAAAGTGACAAGCCAACAAAAATATTTAGCAACTCAACTTTGCTGCATCAGAACAATAGAGAACCCAACCAAAGGCAGTATGATACATGAAGCAGGATATTTGCCAAAAGTTAGAGCCAAATTGGCTTATAATCAACCATGGAGAAGCCACACTACACTGACTTTGCTATAAAATTGAAACAAGTTTTTCTACCCAATTTATGTGACAAAGTTCAAATACAATAAACAAACATGTAACAACAGGTTTTCTTTTCTCTATAACTTAGAAAACAAGAATCTTGGTATCTCAGACTTATAAACTCACACCCTAGAGACCTAGATATCAGGATCATGAATTTAATGCCAGCATGGACACGATTGTGAGATCTTGTCTTTAAAATAAAAATAAAAAAGAGTTTTTTAAAGAGGTAACAATCATTGAGTTCACGGGCTAAAATGTAAAAAGTTCATTTAGGAAGAAAGCTAAGTGATGACATTTTGCTTTGGAAGTCCCACCAAAGGCAGGATTGCAGGGAATTTATGTCCCCTTCTATGCTATCTTCAGTGCATTTAAGAGAATTAGATGGGCAAAAAACAAAACCACTTCCTGTTTATTACCCAATTACAGCTGATGGGATATTTTTGTTATAATACTTACCTTTCAAGTTTGATTTAATGGGGAGAAAGAACGGTAGTAAGAATAAAATAATACGTAAACCACACAATTGAAGGCCCACCTAAAGTTGTACATAGCCATTACCATTATCCGCATCTTAACTGGGAGCCAATGGGAATTAGCATTTATTAACAATTATTGCAACTAAAATGATGTGCAGTCACTTTTGAATTGTTAATTGAATTGGTTTGTTCTAAGTAAGGGACCATGTTCATTTAAACACTTAAAACCAAATTCCTTTCTATGCTGGATACTATTCTATGAGCAGGGAAATAATCTCACACAAAGACTCTATACAATCCTGAAGATTCAAAAACTGTGTGTATGGTGGACTGGGATAATTCCCACCATTGACTCATGATTCTTATCTACAGTCCTGTATCAACTCCTCTCACATCAATCATCCTACTACTGGGAGGAACAGTTTAGTACAACAGAATACCCGACAAAGGCTGTTTAGAGTGTAAAAGAAAGTTAAATTGCTACTGACAACTCTAGAGTTTTGAGTCCAAGGTGGCTTCATTGTTCTGAGCCTTAGATATAGGCAACATATCATACAGAGAGCTGATATCAGAGTGATGGGTCACATTTCAAGCCAAATTAAAGAGCACAAGGGGACTACCCATGATTTCATATCTTTGGGTATGAGCCCCAATGACCTAAAGACCATGCGAGAGGTCCTACCGCCCAATAACTGCTATGCAGATGAGCAAGTCTTTCACATCTCAAGAACATTCAGAACACAGTCAATGCCCAAAACTCCTGCTCCAGTCATTTGCTTGGCCAAGTGAAACTAGGAAAGCAAAAGGCCTTTGAGCATCAGAATGTGCCTTTTCTGTTTCTTCTTAGACTCAGACTAATGTTTTAAACACATGTAAGCCACAAGAAAGCCAAGACCAGTCACCAAATCTACATTAGCAAACCACATGAATGAAACACATGTAGAAGACAAAAGCCATTCCAGTAGAACCACAGAAAAATTTCCAAATAAATGACGGTTTGGGATGTTTTTGTTTTCTTGTATTGTGTTGTGTTGGCTGACACAAGATTTCTTCTCCTAAGAAGTAAATTTTAAATTATTATTTGGGGCTAAAAGTGGTTCCACATCATTAATTCAGCAATTCATACAATGATGTATACTTAGGACATATTAACATTGATGATGAACATAGTGAAACAATTCTATATGAAGTCTGTCCTCCAGAAATACCAAGGCATTAAATGGAATATTTTCCCTAACTTCTATAAATTTTCAAGTACATATTTATATGGCTAGTATAGTTCACTATGTTTATAGTTATAAATGAATACTGTTATATACAAATGACTATATTAATTTCTATACCACAGGGAGTATCAAGTGGGAAATACTGGATTAGAGATGTAGGTAAGGTGGCACAGCTCATGCCTGGCATGTATGGATTTGAGCCCAGTAGCATATCCATGAAGCATGGTGGCAAATTCCTGTCATACCAGCATCTCAGCACTTGGGATGGAGGAAGAAGGATCAGAAGTTCAAGGTCTTCTTCAGCTACATACTGAGTTCAAGGTTAACATAAGATTTCTCAGACCCTGTTTCATATATATATATATGAATATATATGTATATATTCAACTAGTCAACTTGCTTCTAACTTCTCTTCATTAAAGTACATTTAGTCATATAACTGGCATTACTACTCCTAACCTGCTTTCTTTGTTCACCCATCCAAGAGTATATATGAATCTAAAACATGTTTTACATTTTCAGTGTTGAAGCCTTAGGCAAAAACATTGAAACAAATGGCTACAAGCTATTGTAAACAGGTAGCTTTTGTGGAAATTTACCAGCCCGAGTAGTCATAGACCTTGCAAATAGGTAGCCTTGGCAGACAATACCAACTTAGATAAGGACAAGTGAGTCATAGGCAGAGTCATAGTGACCTGTCCCCTGATCCTTCACCCAGCCAATACCCAGTTCTGAAAGATATCTGTATTCCCCCTGAATACCCACACTCCAGTGTCATCCCCTTCCTCACATCCTGCCTTTCTGTGTTTACAACCCCTGTGTGAATGAACTACGATTTGAGAAAAAATAAATTATTTTTAAAAAACTTACATCAATAAACTAAAGTGTTAATCAAATCACTGAAATCTATCACATAGACAGTAATGATTTTTAATAAATTTAGCACCTACATATTTGTGAAGACTGCTAAAGGTGTTCTTTTACTAAAGCCCACAATGAGAAAAGAAATAAATAAAACCAAATCAGAGCCTATTCTACCATGAATACTCTTGCCAGCTCCATCATTCACTTGCTGGACAAGTAGACCTTTCTGGGCTCTGGATTTCTATTCAGTCAACTGGAGAAGATAACCTGTGAGGATTCCATGAGGCACAAATCAAACAGCAAGCTGCAGTCATGGACACAGTCTCTAGACTCTGGCCTGCTGTACAGCATGTCTATGTAATGTCCATAATACAGATAGCATAAAAAGAGAAGCCATATACCAAAGGGCTAGAAAATACTGTACCAACATCACATACTTTAGATGAAAATAAGCCGCTGCTCAAATGCAGGTATCTCTGACTTCTCTCTTTGTTCTCTGAATACTATAAAAGCTGATTTGAAAATAATGTGTCTGTAGAGAGGCAGCTGGTTAGATTAATCACGAAAGTACTAATGAAGATTGTTAGACGTAGAGATTCTTAAAAATTATTTTTACCATAACAGGAAAGGAAGACTAATCTGTTCTACTTATTTGCCCAAGATTTTAAGTTTGAAAGGGATTCTTAAATCTTAACAATTTCCTGACTTCAAGTTCCGTATTTTCCCTAATATAATAATTTGGAAACTACAACATAACCACACATCAAACAAAATTATTAGGAAATACTCATTATGTCTTTTCAAATCATAAGCAAAATATAGCCTTATCTTGATTTTTAGATATTACTCAATTGTTTTAATTATATCTGGTTTTACTTAAAGACTTATTACACAATTTAACATGTGCTAATTTGCATATTTTGTCACTTCTTTGGCGATACCTTTACAATTGTTTCTTCTTCTGTTTCATGAATTTTACTTGTACCTTAAGGACATGAACTAAACAAGTGTATTTCTGATTATCAACATGTTACATAGTAGTAAAACTACAAACACCACAATAATGTAAAATAAGGACTTTAAAAATAGGTAATATATGATTATATCTTTTATACAGGAAACTTTGCTCAGTATATATCATTAAAAAATAATTGAATCTTTAAGTTTTGTTAACTTCAATATGGACAGTTTTGAAAACTTAAAGGAATATAATTTAATAATGCCTATTTTGAATGAAATAATAATCTTTCCTGGCATGTATTAAAACATTAATTAAAAAATTAAAAAGTTAATTAAATGTATTTCACAATCATATCTTAATTACTGTTTAGCATTTACTTATATTTGCTTGGCTTTGAAGAAAACTTCCTTATTCTAAGGAAATGTCTACAAAGAAAAGTAGTGACCCTGCTTTCAAGTATTATGACTGCCATTAGATTGTAATACAACTCAAATAAATTCAAGTGGAAAAAGAGGAGGAAAGAAGGCTAGGATTAGGAATGACACTGGTGCTGGGCAATCTAAGAAAGGGTCTTTAAAGTTGTGATGGGATCCTTGTACCAAAATTGACCATGAAAAGAATCCCATGTCAACACAAACAGGTGTTCTTTGGTAATTATGTCCCAATTAACAACTGACTAGAAATAACTGTTGTAATGGAGTCCCATGCATTGGATTGTTGCTGGGTGATATCCACCATAACCTATGCTCTTCAAAGTACAAATGGCATTGTCGTCACCATGACTCTGGCTCAATGCTTTATTCTTATATAAAATGAGTCTGTGAAAAATTGTTTTCCCATCATGGAGCCTCAGAATAGTTTAGATTAATTTTCTGTCAGTCTAGAAGCATATTATTTAAAAATAGAAATGAAGTTGAATTAAAAACAAAGATTTCTATATTTATTGTTCACTTATATGGAGGGGCTAAATTTAGACTTGCTACCTATAGGAGGGTAAAGCATTCTAAACAGAGGGGAAGACAATTGGTCTGAGAATATGTGGGAAGAAAATTTAGAATTAGAAGGAAATAGACTAGCCATACAATATCAAATGAAAGTAAGCCGAGTTTGATAAAAGAACATAGAATACATTGTTGTTAAATTTCCATAGTAGTACTTGTGAGTTTAACAGAGAGTTAAGCTTCATGTGCCTGAAGTGAATCATGGGTCATTCTTAACTTTTGTGAGCCAATCTCTAGACTCTTTATCAAATAAAATGATGATACAATCTATGCTACCAGGGCACTGTATGGAGTAAGATAGAAGTTTTAAACCATCCATAGAAGGTTTCTAAGAATTGAGCTGATTGAAGTTTTACATATAGTTTACACCATTATTCTAGAAAAATATTCTTTCTTTGTGCCTATCCATAAATGAATCAGGAAGAAAAGAACTGACCAAATTATGTAGAAAATTACTTATAATTCTATAGAAACAATGAAAGCACCAAGTTAAAACCAAGCTTTCTTTATTCCCCTTTCCTTTACTTTCTCCATTCAGAGAAGACTCAAGGGCAAACATGTGGAAATATTCAGAGTGTAAAAACATGAGGTGAGTGGAGGGAAGCATGATGGGAAGATGGCTTCAATCAACACAGATCACTGTCTAACACTGAGTTGAGCGTGTGGCCTGAAGGCTACTTTGGGGGTAAATCTATAGACTAATGCAAATACTCAGATGTAAAGAGCCAGAAAATTGTCACAGGGCAGAATCCCCCAAAATAAGGAAGGGAGAGAGGGAAGGCCAAGTCAGCCCAGATGCAGAGATGAACAACACATTAACCCAAATGACAGATTCCACTGAAGTGTGATGTCTCTTATAAATATCAGGAACCAGAAGACAAGAAACACTATCCCAGCGATCAGAGCATTTTAGAGCCCCTTTATCAGGAAACTCTTATCTCTTTAGCTATGACATTATTAAAAGCACCCACTTCTGCAAACCTAAGCCTCGAATGATGTAGGGGATGAGACAAAAACTCTACAAACAAAATTACTGTTTGGTCTTTGAGAGACACCCAGTATCACTGGAAAAGCCAGTTTAATGTATTCGATAATTCCTTGGTGAGTCAAAAAATGGGTGTCTTGGCATAGAACATATCAATTTCAAGATACTACACACTCAGTGTATATTTCAGCTAAAGTGTAAATAAATTGTCTATTATTTAGTAATGAGTAGGGGTAACAAAAAACAGACTCATTATCATGAGTATAAGCTGGTATGGTGGATAAAATTTATTTTTAAGAGGTAGAACCTGTCATACAGAGTCATGCAGGGCTACTGGAGAAGGTTAAGTCATCGCCTAAAGGACACCAAATAGATGAGGAAAAGAAATCAATTGTCCAACATGAGAATAAAGGAACAATGGTAGGCAGGTGGTGCTGAAAAGGAACACAGGGAGAAGAAGGTAGTTCAATGGTTGGGGCACAGCAAGATGCAAAGAAGTGAAACTAATACTCTGGAAAGCAGGTTAAGTAGGCTAGGCGGGATGTAAGTTGATGAAGAGTTGGTTAAAAAAAATGAATGCAATCATTACACATTCATTCTAGGTATTCCAACCTTGGGGTACAGATAGAGAGCTAATGGAGATATCTGAGTGCAGGGCAAGGAAATATGTACAATTGTACTAAACCAGTCAAAAACGTATTGCAGTCTCACCTAAAGTAACAACGAAAGGAATTGAATGGGGAAGGTGACTCATTAGATAGACAGGATGCACTGATAACTTTGTTGCTGAACTTTTGTTATTGGAGAAAGGGAGGTAAGGGACCCTCTATGCAAATCTCTGGCTAAGAAGACCAGAGGGAAAGGGATGTCATTCGTGAAGTGGCTGAAGGCTGCTTCTGGAGGAAATCTGAGAAGTCAGAGAATGGAAGATAAAGACAAGAGACACTTATTATGTTTATTATTGTGTTTATTCTTAGTGCTAAGATTTTCATCCCTTGGAACCTCAATAACTATATTAGAAATGGAAAGCCTTCCTCTTTTCAACCTGAATGCAAAGCTTCTGAAATCCTTACAGATTTGACATAATAGTAGGAAGGAGGAGGAAAGGGGAGTGGGTGGGAACACAGAGGAGGAAACACCTGAAAAAAGGTTTTGTTAAAAATATAAAGCTTGAAGCTCTCAAGAGTGCCCCAGATGCAAAACTCATTAAGTCAAAGTACACTGACAGATGCACAGAGTTTTAGAGTCGAAAGACACCATAGAGATCATGTAATCCAAGTCAGCATTTTTATAGAGGAGGCAGCAGCAGTGTAGAAAGGTTAAGGCACTTGGCAAGAACACACAAGAGAGGCCATCGCCAGACAGGTTCCCATGATGCCTCTGCTGCATCTCCGGACCACACTCAGGACCAGCTGAAGGTAGAAACAGGTATAGACCAAGCATCCAGAGCAGCACGTGTGCCTGTTGCCTTGCAACCTGGGTAACATAACTCATACATCTCAACACCGTTCTAAATAACGTTTCAGAAAGTAAACTTTTAATTCACTTGTAATGTGCTTCCATTAAACCTGCGGAAATGATAGTATTTATGTCTGTTGACATGTACTACAATCCCATAGGGATAGTCCATATTTCATAGGCATAGGGGATGAGAAGTACCTTGCTCATGTTCACAGACGTAATAACTTTGGGGATCAGAACTTGAGCCATGGAAATCCAGTTACTGGATGTATATTCTTAATATTATTCAGAGTATCAGGAAGATATTCTTCCACGGAACCAGTTTGAAACATTGAAACTTTGAAATGTGTATGTTTACATTATTATCATCTGTAAGCTGGCATTGACTTTTAAATGAGGGCCAAAGTCATCTAGGTAAATCATTTTTATATGAAAGAGTTGTCTTAAAAACCTGGTAAATGGCAAAGCAGAGTTCTGTCTACAAAGCAGAAGCTTATCAATTCAGATCTATTACGTTGACTGCATTGTACAATAAGCAATACCATCAAGTTACATCCCTAACGTTAGTGTTTACACCCAAAATTTTCTATGACCACCTAAGCTAGAGCTTTTGATATTAAAGGCCATGTGTAACAGGGATGGGTATAAGTTCTCAAATTAATTGTTTCCTTCTCTCGAGCTGTCATTGATCTCATCCACATTTAAAATCCAGGATGTCACAGCCTAAGCAGGCAGGAGATTAGAGGCAATGTTTTTCAACAGACAGAAATGAATATTTCTTAAAGATGATTCTAATTCTTGTATATGATACCTAAGGAGAAGAAAGATAGGGTATAACTGAGACTGTGGCATGCCATGTTTCTAAAGGAAAAGGTATCCTTCAGAAGAACGACATGGGACTTCCAGGTCTTGACTCCACCAAGGTGTTAAGAAGGAGAAGGAAATTGTAAAAAAAAAAAAAAAAAATGATGACTGACAATATATGTGAGCTCACTCGATGTAGGGTTAGGGAAGACAGCAAGTCTGCTAGCATGAGGAGAATAAACAAGTTGGTTTGCTGTTAATGGTTTAGGGAATTTTTCTCGCATAGTCTTTCCATCTGCGACCCTGCGTCTCAGCATCAGTTCTACAACATTCTCTCACAGTCCTATCTCACATGCTATCTGCACTTGAAATAGCTCAAAATGTTGAAAGAACTATGCTTATTTCTTGAGCTACGTGGCTGCTGACATGTCACCCAGTTAGAAAAAAAAACCACCCATAGGGCTTATTTTTAACCATTAAATTGAGTGTCTTTAAAAAAAATTCCTTTAAATATCATAATGTTACAAAGACAAAGCAATTCTGCAGTTTTATCATATGAACAGCATTCAAAGGACACATGACAAATATTAAAATACATATATTCAAGTCAGCATTTGGAAATGATGGAAGACAGAAGAATGCATGATGAACAATCCAAAAGCAGATTTAACTCAGAAAAGGGCCACTGGTCTCTTATTTCAAAAGTCCCAGGATTATGTTATTGTTTTCCAAAAAAAAAAGAAGAAGAAGAAGAAGTAGTAACACATACCAGCACAGAGCAAAAACAAAACAAAACAGATACCTTTAATTAGTTTTGAGTATTGACTTCAATGGGGACTTTTATTTTTAAACAGAGGGGACTATCTGGAAGAAGTCTTAAGTACAAAGATTTTTTAACTGGAAAGACTTCAAGAATCCCACAGCTTAGGTGGTAGTGTTTGATCCTAAATCCCAAAACACAAATCTCAGCCATCTACATGCATTAAGTAAGATTACTCAGCTCCTGATAGGCCCCAACTTGCTTCAGGTGTAAGATGACAAGCATCTCCCCACTGCAGTATATAGGAGCTCCGTTGCTAAGAGACCTAGCAGAGGACCAGAGGATGGGTGGCTCCAGGTCTTCTGGGACTCCAAAGGATGTTCTTGGATGTTGTCCATTACAAAAGGCATCTTCAAGAAAATAAAGCAGTTCACCTTGATTCCCTGCACGGGAACCTTTGGACTTTCTTTTCCATCTAGTACTCTGGTCCACCTAGGGAGATCCTGTAAGGACAGTTCTTACTCAAGTGTGAGAGAGGAGATGCTGAGGGTTAGCACTCAAAACCACTGTTGTGTTGACATGAGTTGACTATTGTTTTATTTTGTCTTTATTTTTATTTATTTATCTATCTATTTTTTTGTCTGTTTTATCACAGCTACTGATGACTGATCGATGTTTGGTGAATGGAAATTCTACAATAAGCCTTTTGGTATGGGATGGTCACTAAGGGCTTTCAGCTTTTAACAAGTAAAAAGCCAGTGGACAGAAGCAGTATCTGTTAACAGAATTCCTCTTTTACATCACCAGATGGCGTAAAACCACAATTAAGCAATATAGACAGAGTATAAGCCTTTCATTGTAATATCCTAGATCAAAATATCCTCTCTTAGAACTCCATTGTCATTCTTCTATGAACCTGGTCAAATACTCAAGTCTACATCAAACATATTATTCTTCCTTTGTAAACAATGGACCACCTCACTTTCATCTCACTCCCCTTCTATCCTATCTACACATTGGGCTGCCCAGCAGCTCCCCATGTGGTTTTGTCTTCTCCATTCACCCTCTATGCATCGCATCCCTCTATGGTAGGTTACAACTGTTGGTTTCACTTAAGTGTACCGCCTGGATACCGTCCCAACACATCTTGTGAGAAAGAAAGATGGCTGCCAGACACTGAAACTCTCAGGCCACTGCGTCTGCACTTGTTTCTAATCCTTTGCAAGTTCCAGAATTCCTGTTCTCCATCAGCAGCATTTCTCTCTAACCCTAGGTCTGGAAAGGCAGTCTGCTTATGCTTTACAAGTACAAAGGAGAGAGATTGACAGTTCCAACAAGGAAACAATAAAACGACAACTGGAATCGATAGCCAAGACTGGGATTAATGTAGCAGCTTTTAAAATGGTATCCTTACCATCACAAATTGAAAAACAAACACTCACATATAGAACTGATGCTACAGATGATTGTTTAAAAATGTGTTTCAGGGAGGACTTTGATGGGATGCCTAATAAAATAAGGAGAGAAGCAATTGCTTCCTGTGCCCCCTCCCTGCTACCTCCACCTCAGTTCCAGAGAGGTTATAAACACAGACTGAGGCACTGGGTCAGCACATGTTCATTTTTTTCAACACTACTAGAATTGCCAAAAAAAAAAAACTTTGCCAATGAAGAGAGGAAAAATTATAGAGTATACTCATTCATATGGAGGTACTTGTATGGTTGTTGACTGAGAGGAAGACTAAGGTTCTCTTCAATTGTGTGACTGGTTTGTATTAAGCATTCTCCATCTCGTTAGGAACACTGAGATTAATTGAGGCCAGAAAGAGTACCATGAGAACATAACATTGCCTCCTCTAAAACGTGTTCCCAGTTCCCTTATAACCTGTTCACAGTGAATTACATGTAGTTGTGTGTCATGGGAGTATAGCTATACCTACTAATCTTTACCAATGGGAAACTTCTAATAGTTCAAGTATTTCCCGAGCCATCCCAACTGGAGTTTAGAGTAGGCTTAAGTAAGAGAGAACTTGGTTGCAGAATGTGTCCCTTTTTATTGGAAGAGCTTGTTGCATACCCCTGGAGATGTTATTTTAGAGTTAGTTTCACACATTTTGTGGGGACAAGTCCAACTTTTAACTCAGACCCTCTGGGTGATACATTTCAGTGCCATGACAAAATTTCAATCCCAAAACACAGATCTCAGTGGCTTGGGACATCTATCCCAAACTGGTACTTGTAGCGGAAACTGAAAAACGTGACCAATTACCACCAAATTGTCCATTACCAAACAAAAGTATAAATGGCAGTGATTCATTGTCACATGCAGAAAGTGGTGCAGGCCTTACATCCAAAAGACTTGTTGTTTTGATAACATTTCAAAGTCTATTAATCATTTAAGAAAATTACAATCTCCAACATATACATTAAAGACCACAATGTAATTTACTGACTTGAGACATCCGACCTTACTTACTAATCACTAAATTAACTCTCTGGTTCTCTTTGTCCCAGAGCGACTATTCAGTGTGGTATAATTATAGGACCATTTGGCATGAAGACTGAGAGCATGTTTCCTTTTTTTAAAACTTAAGTCATGGCAGTTCATTACTCTTACCCTTAAAATACCAATAATTGATAAAGCACAAATTATAGTACCTTAATTTTTTCCTTGTGATTTCCTTTTCTCTCATATCATACATCCCAACTGTAGTTTTCCCTCCCTCCCCTCCCCCAGTCTAGCTCCCCACCCCTTTTTAGTAGAACCTCCTCCTTAAACCTCCTTTCAGGAAAAAGCAGAACTTCCAGGGTCATCAACTAAATGTGACATAATAAGCTACAATAAGACAAGGCACATACTATCACAACAGCGCAAAAAATAAAAGTAGGATGTAAAGGGTCCCAAAGGCAGGTAAAAGAGTCAGAGGCAGTACATCACCCCCACCCTACTGCCACAGTTAGCAATCGCACCAGAACACAGAACTATATAACCTTAACACACATGCAGGGTATCTAAGTCAGATTTATATGACTTCCTGATCTCTGTGAGTCCACTTGAGCTCCCGTCAGTTGGTTCCATGAGAGCACATTTCTTAAAAGACATATTTCTAGTTCATTAAGAACGCAGACATTTTTCTATACCAAACTGTGTTCAGCATTTTAAAAATATAATCTTTTCTAATTATTGATACTAAGTACAAGGTTCATCATAGCATCCTGTAAAATAGAATATCATGACAAAAGTTGAAAGAATGTAAGGGGGGAAATGGATAGATGGAGGGAATAGAGACTTACCAAAGACGATCATGGACTGATTTTAGAGCCTTCTTGCTTCACTGTTTGTAATATTTTGAAGTCACAATTCTACCGACTGAACATTTTCATAGTGATTTATTATCTCAGTGTTATTACAATCAGTTTTCCAACATCATTTTAAATTACTCTATATTATTATACTAAACATAAATTTATGATGGTTTAATAACCATATCCAATTAAACAGACCTAAGCATTAGTATATGCTAAGTGTAATAGTAACTACAATGTCCAATGGATTATTAGAATGAATTGTTTCAAAATCATGCTTCAAATGCTAAATTTTTGATCAAATAGTCTAAAAGGCTGTGCTCACAGTCCTAATCAAGAGCATGATATTGTTGTTTCTTGAGGTTCAGGCAGGGTCTGTGCTTTATAACAGTTCTGCTGGTCTCTGGTTGAATGAACAAGTGAACTCTCCAAAGTCAATGGTGAGATTTGTCGACTGAAATCTGATTGCATGTGGAGAATCTGTAACAAATTGTACACTGATTCCTTTGTGTGTTTTGTTAGGAGACTTACATCAAGTTCCCAAGAAATATATGACCTCGCAAGAATTTCTTAGGAGTTAAATGGCAGAAGAGCACTGCATTGATCCAAACAGAATTTTAAAAATTAAACATAGAACTAGCTAATTTTTTTTTTTTTTTACATTTTGAGTACTATCAGCTATTGGAAATTGCTCATTCATTTATTTTTTTATGTTACTGGTTTCCGAAGTTTCTAACATGTGTTACACACACACACACACACACACACTTATATATGGGATCAGACACTGTAACAATCCTGCATCCACACAAAGCATAGTCCTACACCTACACATACTACTCTGAGCTCAATAATTTACTGCCTTTCTGCTTTATCTTTCCCCATTACTATGAATGTTACCTAACACGTATCACATATTTTACTTCTTTCTTGTTTATTATCTGCAGGCCTCACAAGATTTTAAATTCCATTAGGACAAGAATTTTTTTTCCACTTCACTAAGCCAGGGATTGTAAAGCACCAGGATAAATGTGTCTAGTGTCTCCTAAGCACCTGATGAGTATCTGTGAGTGAACAGAGTAATTTGCCATCAATCTGCCTTAAAATATACCAAGACCTTGCACAGAGCGGTCAAATAGGAGTGACATTAGACAGGCTTTTATTTTGTCTTCCGCACGATGAAGGATCCATTGACTGTGTGTACTTTTCTTTTGATATCTTGGCGATAAACATCATTTCCTTTATACTTTTGTCTGTAACAATTTCTGTATACTATCTGTAAGAATTAGCATAAAATAAGGCAGTAGAAACCTAGTACTTTTAACAAAGGGAATGCTTAGAAGTTGATCCAGTAATCACCATCACCTGGTGGAGAGAAAGTTGGTCATTGACTGTTTATTTCTGACAGACAAGCCAATCAGAGGAATATAAAATAATATCATATCTATGCCATCAGATATATTTATGATCCCTAGACAGACTGGCAGCACGTATGTATTTCTAACTCTCAAAATGGTTAAAATGAATATGACAGAATGTCAGAAACTAGGCTTTATTTTCCCACTATAGAAGAAGAGGTGTGTGTGTGTGTGTGTGTGTGTGTGTGTGTGTGTGTATTTAATTGTCCTGATTTATCATCTGATGTTCAGTGAAGAGCCACAGCATGGACAACAAAAGAAGATGGGAACATCTGGGATGGAAGGGAGCAATCTGTTTACTGAGTTAAGTTCAGGTCTCCATGCTATCATGTAACATGTGTGCCCCAAAAGCACACTGGAGCCATCAACAGTCATCTTAAGCCTCCGCGACAATTCATCACAGATTTCAGCAACTTAAGCCATCATAGAAGTTCCCTTTGCAGGCAGCTTCTCATGTGGCTGGAAGCATATCCACTGAAATGGATCCTCTCAAGAGAAGGATAGAAATTTCAGACAGAAAGTTCCCCAAACACAAAGCTCGGCTCAGTTTTCAAGCATGGAGAATGTCCTACCTGCCAGGTTTTCATCATTGTGTGTCTCAGAAAAGTCAGTGCTTGTGGTCACACTATTTATAACCAAGAATTTGACCACAGGTTTTCTTATGGAAAGAAATATACTCATAAATGTGCTATGAGTTAAAGGGAAATGTTTGTGAATAAATACATTTAGTTTGGCCACAAGGCTCTAACTTTTCCTAGTCAACCACATAATTTTATACCTACGATTTCTCTATTATAATTATGAGTCAACTTACTGTCTTCTCATTTGTTGGTAAATAAGTTGTATGCCCAACTATATAGGCATACAGAATGCTTGATACATCTGGAAAGAACAAGTAATTTAACAAAGGACTACATAGATCTAAGGTTAAACACTGGCTTTCAAATTTTCTGGTCTATTTCTTCAGAGGTCCAAACTAGTTTGGGAGAAAGTCTTTAATAATATCACTGCTGGCTGTTATAAATTCCAAAATGCTAGTTTGTATGGCCCCATAATATACTTCACCTCAGTAATATTCAGCTGTGCTTCTGGGTGGTGTCTGAACCCAACTTCTGATTGTTCAGAAATGTCCTAGCATCTAGGGCAGTAGTTCTTAACCTTTGCAATGCTGTGATCCTTTAACACAGTCCCTTATTTTGTGCTGACCCCCAACCATAACATTTTTTCCATTGGTACTTCATAATTGTAATGTTTCTACTGTTACAAATCATAATATAAATATCTTATATGTGATCCTCCAAAGAGGTTGTGACCCACAGATTGAGAACTGCTGATCTGGAGCATTCCCCTGAACATGGGAGATCTTGTCCAAACTGTCCCATCATGGAAATCACAAAGCTCAGCATCTATTTTCTTCCTAAGGTTATCTCATCTTCATTACTTCTGGGAATTTCTCTCTTCTCATATACCACAGTACCAGTATGCCTCATAGACAATCAGCACCCCAAAGTGTCTAACATCTCCAATGTCAAGAGAGAGAAGGGGAGAGAAGGAAAAAAGAAAAAGGAAAAGGTGGGACAAAGGAGGAGAGGGAGGAAGAAGAGAACACAGGGTAAGAAAAAAAGGAGGAGAAAGAAGAGAAAGAGAAGGAGGAGGAGAGAAAGGAGGAGGAGGCAGAGGGGGAGGAAGAGGAGGAACAGGAGGAAGAGGATGAAGAGGAGGAGAAACAGGATGAGGAGAGGGAAGAGAAGGAGAAGCATGAGGAAGAGGAGCAGGAGGAGGAGGGGGAGGAGGAACAGGAGGAG
Source organism: Grammomys surdaster (assembly GCF_004785775.1). Classification (NCBI taxonomy): domain Eukaryota; kingdom Metazoa; phylum Chordata; class Mammalia; order Rodentia; family Muridae; genus Grammomys; species Grammomys surdaster. The sequence goes on from NW_021621071.1 coordinate 250,361, forward strand.
CAGCAGGAGGAGGCAGAGGAGGAGAAGGCAGAGGGGGAGGGGGAGGAGTAGGAGAAGGGAAAGGAAGAGGAGGAGCAGGAGAAGGGGAGGAAGATGGGGAAGAGGAAGAGGAGGATGAAGAAGAAGAGGAGCAGGAAGAGAACTGGGAGGAGGGGAAGAAGAGGACCAGGAAGACCAAGAGGAAGAGGCAGAGGAGGAGAAAGAGGAGTCAGAGGGGGAGGAGAAGGTAGAGGAAGAGGGGGAGGAGGAAAAGAGGAGGGGCAGGAAAGCTAGATCTCTCACCCCAATCACACTTCTAGTTCAGTAATATCTTTTCAAATGCACCCTGGAATGTCAAACAAGACATTCAAATGCAAATCCATTCATTCCTACTAGAAACACAACTCTTCATTTTTACATATTGGTATAGCTCTGTAGATAAAAATTACACACAACCATTAAATTTAATATTTCATTCTGACATTGAAAAATTATTATTGTATCTTCCAAACATTCTTTTTGCTACATATAGTCAGTGATAATAAGCAACAGTCTCACACTAAGACATGACAGTTAGCTTTGAACTGATGTGAGTTGCACAGCTAGCTGAAAAATGCAAGAATGATAAGAATTATGGTAGCCAGTTACCTCTCTGGTGAGAATTGCAACATCTTAAAAAAATAATACATTTTAAATATGAGATCAAAAGATATTCATTTAGTTATCAGTGTAAACCACTTTAGCTGAGAGTATTAATAAAATATTTCAGTGATTCAATTCAATAAAAATAATAAAATGCAACAACTGTGGGTATTAATTCATGATCATTTTTTTTTCAAATTTGCAGGCATTTTGTCCCCCAGATGGTCTTTACCATTTGGCAATCCTCCTGCCTCAGCCTCATGAATTCTACAATGGATAAACATGAAGTACCAAGCCTGCTCTTGTAACTTTTATTTGATAGATTTTGATAGATTTACATCTGCTCTTCCAGGGAAAGAATTGTATATAGAAAGCTCCAGACATCAAAGTATTTATCTGGGACACTGCATACAGCCAATCAACAATCTTCTTTTCAAAATGTTACCACTATACAAAAATGCTTCTGACAGAATACAGGGCCACTCAGAGAGCTGAACTTCTGTTAGCTATTACTGACAAAGTAGGCACTGTACATATGTCTAGAGTTAGACCAGAAATGACATTTGAAAACTTGAAAGACATATACAGAAGATTTTATATCAAATATAATTTATACCAAGCACAGATCTGACTACGATCATATTTCATAAATATCCAGTGACTTTAAAGTACTAGGTAAAAGCATAGGGTTTGGAATGGGGATCAGGGTGGATTGAAACCTGGAATAATTTATTCACTGTGCCAGTTACAATAAGAAAATTAGTAAATCTCACCATGCTCCTGTTTCCCCAATTATAAAAGAACAATGAAAGCAACTGGATTTTATAAGGATTAAATACAGTATTTCATTCTAAGGATTTAACCCTTGTTTCACAGAAAAGACTTGCTCATTATTGACTGTTGCTTTTGCAATATGTACAGCTAAAGTGAAAGAGGCTCACAAAGGATCACCAGGCATCATCGTTCCCCACCCCTGATCTGGCTGCTTCACAATTATCATCTTGTGTGGTGTTCATAACTGTCATGTGGATGACCATAAAACTCATCTTATGCTAAGGTTACAACGGAGAGCTAACAAGTTCAGTAAACCTAGGTCGGGACACTAATGGGTCATTCCAGAAACCAAGAGTAGAACCTCACTTCTACGTAGTTAAAGATTTCCGCAAAACATCCTTATTGTCAAGATAATCCCTGTTCTTTTTAAAAATAATTTTAAAATTAGAGGGTTTTAAGACCAGTGCACTCTAGTGTTCTAGTATATAAGGGTAAGAACTCAAGAGATTTGTCTGTGACCCTATAACTACACTAGATTTAGGCCTTTGCCAATTCACATCTTACTCTGAGAACATTCGAAAGCATCCTGTTGTTCATCATCCCTAACAGACAGCAATCTGAGAAACATCAATGTAGATCACAGTACTGGATGGATAAAATGGGACAGTTTCCCGGGGAAAGTGTGATTCAAGTTCTAAGATAGATCAAAGAAACATCTCCGCTGCTGTGCTAAGGTTGTGCCAAAGATGGGTTAGATTTCACTTGAACAGGAAATGCTGAGAGAGAAAGAAGAGCTGCTGATATGTGATAGGAGTGGATGGATGCCCCACACCTTCTGCCAGGACAATCATAATCCCTATACTTCCTATATCTTGCTGCCTTCCTCCCTCCCAGCCCCTTCCTTTCCCTTCTGTGATCAACATGAACTAACTTGAAATGAAAGATAAGAATAGCCTCCCTGGGTAAGTCTTAGTTGTCACTTTGTTTTTGCATCAGTCTCCTTTAAGAAATCTCACCACTCGAGATCATCTTTCTTATATCCCTTGCATTTTCATCCTGTGACAATTTAGTCTCTTCACCATTCATCAGAAAGCAATCTCACTGTGAAATTCATCAACCGTATTGGCTTTCTCATTTGACTTCATGTCCCCATCAGACATATGCCATCACCACCTCTTTTGTCACACAAGTTTTCCTCTTGTTCCTATGCTATATTTATCTCCAGGTTCCCTAACTTCTTTTTCTCAGTATCCTTATCTTCAGTAAGTGATGTCATTCTTTCTCCTGTTCTTATACCACATCCCTAACTTGGGTACCTCTCTAATCCTTTTTCATAACTGTATCGATCCTGCATTCTGACCCTGATTTCTTATGCTTCCCATCGAGACTCAAACCATGCAGGGCCTGCAATAATTATGTTGATTCAGATCTTCATCCCTATGTTTGAGTTATTTCTACATTGTATTCCTTAGCTTTAAATATTTCTTTGTTGTATGTCTAAAACACGCTCTTATGCTGAAGGGATTCAGAAAGGTTGTAAACCAAGCAATCCAATTATTTTGCAATTATATTTCCCCCCCACCAGTAGAATATTTTTCTCAAAAGCACCTCCTTGAAATCAACCGTTTGTTTTCATAGCTTAGTGAACTGATAAGGTAGTGAGAATTCAGGAAATCCTTTCATAAAGATGTGTATAATTAGTGAAGAAATTCAAAGTTGTGGTGTTTAAAGAGGTGCCCCACCACAAACCTAAGAGGGATGGAAAGGGATTTCTGGCCAAGGGTCTCAAAAAGCCCAAAGAAATTTGAGGATGGATTAATATGTAGCCGCAAGATTATGGTCAGAAACTCCTATCTGCACAGGGTATGAAACATTTATGTTCATCCAACAAGATTTTATTATAGAACATAGTTGAAAAGGTTACAGTTTGAGGAGGCTTCTGCTTTCCAATGTCATATTTAAACTTTTCAGTCTTCATAATATTTTATGTGTATGAAAACTTTTAGGTAGATTCCTTAACATGACACAAATGATAACATACCATTAAGAGATTTTACAAAAGGGCATGAATAGGGCATTCTTGCTGGTGCATACCCAGATGCTTCCTGGATAGGATATATATTATATGACCTGGGATAGCTTCCAAAATAATTACCTGGAGTTGCTGTCAGATACTTATCCTCTCTGACAATGCTGACATAGAGAAATATGTTCAGTAAGTTACTCCATTTGTCAGTGAAATGCTTACTGTAAACTACTTCAGGGACAGAGAAGTCCTGAAAGGGAGCAAAATAATTATAGAAAAATAAAGGGGAGTGACAGTAGGCACATTCAAAGCCTACATAAGTTTTCAAAGCATTGCAAACAGCACTTTAATAAATCACTCTTTTGCTATTATTACCAAGAGTAAAGTAATAAAGAAATAAATATCCGGTTCTGATCAGTGAAGTTTCAACTTAAATAATGCTGGATTCTAGTTTGGAACTTGATTAAAGTGGTCATGAAACACTTCAGAATTAAATTTGCCTTAAAACCTCTAAAACAAAATTGTTCAATTTAGTTCATTTTCATCTCCCTTTCAAACACATGAGAGACTGGTACTAATTAAAAAGTGGCCAGGGACCCATGTGCCTTAAAACAAGAATCAAAAAAAAATGACTACAGTTGCCTATGCGGTAACATGTACAATTGAGAAATGACAAGCAATATGGCTTGATCCTCATGCATTTTATTCCTTGGTACACAGATACGAAAAAGGAACATGAACACCTAGATGGTATACTGTTCTGTATGAGAAAGGACTGTCTGTGCAGAAATGGGCACATGAAGAAAGAAATGGCTTTGAAACTGTTACTTTAGTTTTGAAAACATTTATGCACTTGAAGGCATCGAAGGAGATAGTGAGTTTCAGAGAGAAAAGATGACTTAGGACAATAAATGGAGCTGTTTTCTTGTCAGTTAATATCTGAAATGATTAAGGGCATCTTTACTACTGAGTAGCATCCCCATTTTGGAGCCCACGCACTAGGGCATCCCTTGAATTGAGTGCCTCTCTTGAATTAGGGGCATTGCTATCTGATTCTTGGATCTACTATGATCTTCTGGAAATGCTCTCCAACCCCATTCTAGAACCTCACAGGAGCTATTGACAATTTTGCCTAACTGAGGCTCTCCTTAATACTTTATCCTAAGTACGGTGATGGCCAGATGTTCTGATGATCTTAATGACCCATACTATCTCAAGACTTTGTGACCTTGTCCAAACTCAGGACAGCATCTAGGTTGGGGTACCTCACACTAAGAAGTGAGATGATTATTTTGGACTTCGTATCATATTTGGCTGCAAAAAATGGAATTGTAATATTCATTTGGATTGGTTATGTCTATGTTCTAGTTTTTAATCAACTGATGGTCTAACCCCAGATATTAGAGTTTAAACTTTATAAGTCCATTCATTTCTTCTACTTTTGTGTGATCACAAAATGGTAATGTCAACGGTCAAAGACACTGTGACATAGCCAGGATAGCAGTAGCATTCCTTATCCTGTGTGTCCCTTGCCCACAGCAACCAACCCTGTTTAGTTATCCCTTCTTGTTCAGAGGTAATTGAGGAGGACTATGGTGGAGGCTGTGTCTTTGTTCTCCTTGACAGTCATTCAAAATAGTTTTCTTTGAATACTCATAAGTTCTTCTCATGGAAGTCCTCCTTTGCCTGTTGCACCCACACAGTGATGTTACACATCTCTAGATTATGATGAAGACACAGATATTATGTCCCTTGAATGCTTCATCTTTTCTTTCTCTACTCATAGTAACCTTATCTTCCTTCTCTCTACTGACAGGAACATGCAGAAAACAAAGGATCCATTTATACTTAGAAGTCATATTTTAGTAGTGGCCCAAAGGCTAAGAAGAGACAGGATGCTCATAAGTAGAAAGATCATTCTTTGGACATTATCTGTAAGAGTCTAAGCCATGCTGGTGAAATTGTCATTAATGTCGGAGGCAAGGGCTGCACCCGCCATTTTGAATCTTTCTAAGTAAGTGTCTCTATTTTGGAGACTATCCAATGAATGATGGGGATCCAGGAACTACCATACTTTTATGTGAAGTGCTTCCTACTATACTTTGTCATAGGTCTTTTTGCTTGTCCTACATTCTTTGATATCTGCTACCTGTTAGACACCTGCTGAGGTACACTGTCAGAAAACTTGCAGCTCTTGCACACTTGGCTGGCAATTTTGACTCACCAATAGAATTATTATAGGAAAAAAATATTTGTTTGAATTCTATTTCTTCTGATTTCTTCAGATGTCCAGAAGTCGAATCTGAAGCCCAAGATGAATTTCAGACCTCAGGTAAAAATAGAGCACTTTTGGTTGTTGTTGTTGTTTTAGTTTATTTATTTGGGGTATTGATTCTTACTTTTAAGTTGGTCAGGATATACTCTTTTTTGCTAAAAACTTCATTCACTGATAAAATCCTCTACATGTAAAATTAATTATAGTCCTACCTCCTATTTTTCTAATTGCCAGAGTTATGGGTGTACAGGCAAGTGCCCTATGGCTACACTCTTTCATATATCCTTATTTGAAGGGTTTGTCTTCTGCTGGACACACTAAATGCTATCCAATAATTCAGCAGCAAAATAAGTGATACAATAAACTTTCTGAGACTGGGGGCTCTTTTGTTTGTAACAAGATTCTTCTCTAAAGTTGAGTTCTTTAAAATGTGGTTTCTTCATAATGATGTCTTTGAAGTTCTACTTGCTGACATCCATGGCAATATTAGAAACAAGACTCCAGAGACCTTGTCTTCTCAAGCTCTCCAACTGCTGCTTATACAAGTGACACCAGCCAACAGCCAAAGTCAGCAGTGTAGGCTTCAGGATGCTAATGCAGGTTAACATTTGACTTTAAAATTCATGCACATGGCAAGAAACCTCACATCCAAAGCAAACTCGCATGCTGTTCTGTGGTTCCCCAGAACAGGGTCTCCCCATTCCCACTGAGAGCCCTGGTTACCAAGCCAAGACATTTCTTCAGCATAAAATGTTCCCCACCCAAATGTGTAACTAAACTCCTAAGAAAAAGAAAACTACTTTGGCATAAGAATCAAAGAGCTTTTACAGAGTTACCCAGTGACTTAAAAGACAGCACTCTTCTTTTATTTAACATACATTTATTTCCTGGAATATCTGGATTTAATAGTGATTGAAAATATGGTATGAGACATTAAACCTATTTTACACGAGATATATTCTGACATTCACCATGTTCAAATGCCTAGGGAAATTCAAGTCATCATTAAAAAGTTTTCAGCTCCCTTGGATCTATAATTTATCCTATGATCAAAGCACATATGCATTCACATATATGAAGATGAACTTTCAAGTCACTTTGGGGACATGTACTCTAAGAAAAATTCCTCTACTTACTGCAGAATTGTAATTTCGACCTGGTAATGTGTCATACCTTCAGAGTTTAGCGCTCATAGACAAATTAACAATTGTACCTAAACAAAAAAAAACGACACTGCTTGGTTTGGAATCAAGTTGAAATCTACTGGCAAAATATTTTCTGGAAAGAGGTGATTTATTCATCATCTATTAGAAACTTTTAGTTTTGCACATTAGTAAAAAGATAGACTCAACATGGAAAATTAGTATTTATTAATTTGAACCAGCAAGCAAATAAATAAAATTAAGCATATAATATAATTTGTTATGAACATGTTTCTCAGATTCATTTTACTACCTTGAGTACTAGAAGTGGGTTGATTTTTATTATAGAAAATACGGAAAGACCTAATTAGAACTTTATATTTATTTCCCTAAATAAGCTTCATATTCTACTAAATAAAGTGCCACTAATAGTATCTTAGAATTTCAGGTCCCACACATATTTCTAAATCATAATACAAAACATAATGCAAAAAAAAGAAAAAATCTGAGAGTGAATCTGAGTCTTACCATTTAAATGATGTAAATTTCAGCACATTGACAAACCCTGCCATACTCCATGTTCCCTCTGATCATTCTCATTTTTCTTCTTATTGTTACACTTAAGTGTCATTTGTAAAGTACCTTCTATAACATAAGAGAGGCATCTCTCAATAAAGATTAGCTGTGACAAACTTTCCTACTAACCAGAAAAATTTTAAAAGTCACGAAATGTGTAAATTTTTTTGTCTTTGTAAACATCAGCAAGTAAGACAGAGGTAGATTAAGCTACCAACAGAAACTAGCATTATAAACCGGCATAGGAGGTAGGATTAGGAACATCCATGGCAAAATGGCAAGTACTAACCAAAGTATCTAGAATGTAGTCAGTACATATTGAAGTGTATCATAACTATAAGGACATCAGATGCCAGTGAATTAATATGAATCATGTAACTTACATTATTAAGTCAGCACGCATTGATATACATCATAGCTATACACATATCAGATGCCAATGAAGTAGTATAAATTATATAACTAATATTATTAGTGCAGTTATGCCGAGGATAAAATAAAATATATATGCCAGGTGATAAGAATTCAAACAAAGGGAAAGTGTGAAGACAGAGAGTGACACAGAGCCTGACAGCTCAGGAGCAGGGTTACCAGCCTATCTGATAAGATGACACTGTCGAACAATAGAATGATAGAGCAAGCTTTGTGTTTATTGGTGGAAGGTGTATAATAGTCAGAAGACAAGATACAGATGATGAGTGTAGGGTCTAGCATATACACTGTGTGTTCCAGATTGTCAAGGAACCCATGTTGCTCCCTTAGTTCAAGTAGGGGAATGAGTTACGCTGACAACATGAGTTTGGATGATACAAAAAGGCTTCTCTGAATTCTTGGAGAAAAGAGAGGCATTAAAGGGATTTGATGAACTTGACGAAGAACGTGGCTTGCTTGCAAAGCGATTTATATGCAATAGGCAATACCATATAACTCATTCTGGCTGATTTAACAGCAGAGGGTTTAAACTATCTACTTAAAAAGCAGGGATTATATTGACCAAGATCATGTGGCTAATAAATCACAGAGGTAGAATTCTACTGCTGTTTCTCTCACTTTCTATACCCCAGTCATTTGGAATTTAGCATCATGAAGGGGGAGAGGGAATTTCAAGGGAAACTGAAATTTTCTTTCAATATTTACAGAAATACCAGGAGGGTAGAAGTTGAAATTATGATTAGCTTTCATCAGTAAAGTTTATATACATGTAACACAAGATGCTACATGGATATTTAAGGTATGATAGATAACACTGAATCGCAGGAAAGACCATGCTTGTCAGAAGACAGCAACAATGGAGACAGTTCAGCACCTACAGTCCCAGTGAGTCTAATCACCATGCTATCCCAGATTTCATTGCCTAGCAGACTATAAGTGGGAGATACGCTGCTTTTGAGCAGAGGTTTTAACTTCATGTTCTCTCAGTTCTTTTCTCTCTATCTGTCATGGTTTTCTATCTGCCACATTTATAGATTGTCCTCAGCTTGGGACTCAGGATAAGGGATCATAAAGAAATGAGGTTCAACACAAACAATTTAAGTTTTTACTTGCTATGTTGTTATTTAGATGAAGATACAAAAATGTGGAGCTGGAGACAAAGCTCAATCAATCATACATGTATGAGCATGTATGCCCTGCTCATACAGGTGACCTGAGTCAACTCCTAGTACCTCACACAGATGGCTAGCAGGTGCCTGTAACTTTGGCTCCAAGAGATATAACATACTCATCTGGATTCCATGACACATACTATTACATGAACATATACCCATGTATAGACAAACACATACAAACATAATTTTAAATAAAATAAACCTGAGGCTGAAGAAATAGAACAGCCATTAAGATCACTCACTGCTCTTGCAGTGAACCCAAACTTGAATCCTAGCACGCAGGTCCAGTATCCGTAAATCTCTAATTCCATATCCAGGGGATCCAAAGCTGTTTCTGGTCTTAGTGAGAGTGAGCATGTTCATGGAAGTCAACATTTCTCTGTCTCTCCCCCTATCTCTATCTCTCTCTATTTTTGACTTTCTATTTCTCTGTCTCTCTTATTCTCTTTCTCTCCCTCTCTCTCTCTCTCTCTCCCTTTATTCATTTTCCTTTCCCTATGTCTCCCCAGATATTTCCCTCACACACAAAAATAAATATTAAAACTTTTAAAAAGAATAAAAATAAAATAAATGTTTTTAACAAACAGAAAATATCTAACTGAAAGTTAAAAAGTTGAATAAGTTAAAAATTTGAGAAGTTTTTCTCTCTTGGTGGAAGTAATGGAATTTTTATTTTGAGGGTATATTAAGGTAGGTTTCTTTTTCACATCGAATGACTAAGAAGAATCTTTTTAGGAATAAAATGTATCTACTATATATATCTTTTTAATGAAAAGTTCAGGTTAAACAAATATCTCAAATCAAATTTGCCAACTAAATCTAGACAGCAAACATCTGTAGATATATGACTCAAGGACTTACAATACATATGTATTGTAACATCTGTTTGCAAGCAACAAAATAAGAATCATTCAGAATTTCATTCTAAAACCATCTTTGGCATACTTAATCTAAAAAGAAACATATCTCAGAATCTTTATATTGCCCGAGGCCTTAAATGGACAGTTATAGATCATTCTTTTTATATTACATACCATACTCAAATACTACACAAGTCCTGAAGTGTGTTATTTAACTGATCACAGCAAATTAATTAAGAGAATAATTAAGGATAATGTAAACATTTTCAAGCACTTCCTTACTTCACAAATTCAAAATAATGAATAGGAAAGCTTTCTGGATATAATACCAAAAAATATACTCCTGGAAGGTAGGGAGAAAAGTGAAATATTTAAAAATGAAATGTATTTGACCATTATAACAGCATAAATTATATAAAGTACAAGATCCATTTGACTCACGATTTTGAAAGTCAATTTATTCATATGCTATATAACTTTTTAATGTAATGATTTAACTATTTTTGAGAATTCTATACAGTATATTATGAGCATATTTTCCCATATATTCTTCTAACTTCCCACAGATACGCTTCAACCCCCAGCCCACATCCTCATGTTCTTTAAAAAGAAATCAGTAAAAAGAAATGGGTGTGTAGCCATCCACAGGACTAGAATACAGTCAACCTACGAATGGCCACACCCTCAAAAAAACAAAAAACTGGCTCTCTTTCCACCAAAAGCCAGTACCACCTCCATGCTCAGGAGTGAGGTCTCATGAAGGGCTTCAGAAAGCCTACCAGAATGTTGATTGGCTTGATGCTATGTAGCTCCTGCCCTAGAAACTACAGCTCCCTTGAGTTTATGAGTGTAGTAGCCGAACATCACGATGACAGTTTTCTTCCAGTCCCATTCTGTCCACTGGCACTGGCAATCTCTTCACCTCTTCTTACATGGATTTTCAACATTTTTATAATTTATATCCAGCAGCCTTTGTCTCTAACCATTTTGATAATAATAGCAGAGTCAGATACATTAAGAGCTTGACGGTCTTTATGCAAATCATTTTCACGTAGACCTCCCTTACTCTGTTACTGGAAGCATACTGTATTAGCGTTATAATGAGAGTGCAATGGTCAATGTCATTAGTGTCTGTTATATTATAGCTCAAGAGATCTGATCTTTTCGAAGACCTACACTAATGTGCAATCTAGACTTTTTATATTCTCCTGTAGTATAAGACAATATTTTTATGTGTAAATATAACTTCAAATTCTTCCTTGTTTGACCTTAAGCTCTTGCTCCCCATCATTCCCAAAGGAATAAAAAATAATGCCTACCCATTACAGTAAATGTCTTTGTGCCTCTTGTATCCCCACACTTACAGCTGACGCAAAGTTTCAGGGAGAACAAAACATCCCTGACCTCTATTAAAGACCCTGTTATTGTTTGCTTGTAACCTGATATCTAGAAATAAGGTCTCATTCTGTAGTCCAAGCTGGCCTTGAACTTATGATCTTCCCATCACAGCCACTTGAGTAAGAATTATAGCTGTGCACCACCACAGGCAACTCCATGTATTTTCCTTCTTTTTTACAAGATCTTTATTAGGTAAATACAAACTGAAACTTTTTTAATCCTAATAAATGACATTTTTTTTAAAAAAAAAAAAAAGCATTCCACTATGAGAAAACACTAAATATAACAGTTTTTTTAAAAAGGGAACCGAAAAGAAAAATGCTTCAGTTAACGAGATGTCTCAGCCAGTAAAAGTGTTCACTGCAAAGCCAGATAACCTGAGTTTGAGATCCATGATCCACATGGTGGTGTGAAAGAAACCACCCCAGGATGTCTTCTAATCTCCACATGTGCATTGTAATAGGTCCATGAATGCACAGACAAAATAAATAAATCCAAAACAAGAGTAATTAAAAGTTCTGTAAATACTTGGATGGTAAGAGTCCACTCTGAAGAGGAAATATTAATGATTGTTTGTTCTTTTAATTCATGAACTATCATTCTCTAACACTGAAAAACTGACTCAGTATCAGAGTCAAGGTTTGGTTACCGATTCCCTATTATACCAATAATTTTATGTGACTGTGTCTTTCAACAATCATTCTCTGACTCTGCTCCGAGGTTTAATATAAAAATAGGGGCAAAATAGCAGTATTATAAAAAAAAAACACAACTCTGGCAGCACTTCTGTCCTAAGGCAGAGGAAAGAAACTTCTGAAATCACTGGTTTCATGAGAAATTCAGACAAAGTTTCACATAAACAGCTAAGGCATTGGAAGCATAGCCAAAAGGAACATTAAGATTTTCCTAGGATTTTCTGAAAGTCTCACTAATACTCGTCAGCAGGGTTGCCATCCTACTTGGTTTAGTAACAGCAAGAAACATGAAATTGTGATTAAGAGGCCTGCTTTCTGCAGCTGTCCAAGTTTTAGTGGGTGAAGAAGAGATACTCAATTAAATTTAAAGGCTGGGCTTTACAGAAAGAGAACTACTGTTCTGTACTATGAGTTGAGAATATGGAAGAAAAAGACTTCATATTCACCAAGTAATCTAGTAAGGAAAATGGTCAGAGTATAGGTGATGCCGCAGGCGCATGTTACAAGAATTTGTTTTTCTCCAACAGAGCATATAAAGTAAATAAAGCCTGTGAGTAACTAAGTTAATAACCTTCAAATTTATTCCCAGGAACTAGATCATGGCCACTCCATTCTGATATTGAGTTGAGAAGAAGACCTGGAAGTAAATGGTTACAACACAACATATGAGCAGATGAAGTTCGAAGAGAGATGTGTCTGTAAAATAAGAAACAGTTAGAGTCTCATTGAAGAATCCCGTGAAAACATTTACAGATAAGTTCAGTGAAACCCCCAATGAGCCATTTCAAAGAATCTGTCAATCCTGAATCAAACTTAGAGATACCAGACAGCATTTGTCCCCATGACAAGATTCAAAGTAACATACTCGGTTATAAGGCATTTAGTGGCATTACAGACCACATAAAGCTCATGAAGAAGGAAGTTCAAACTGTGGGTGCTCCGGTCCTTCTTAGAAAGAGTAACAAAATACTCATGGGAGAAAATATGGAGACAAAGTGTGGAACAGAATCTGAAGGAGGGGCTGTCCACAGACTGCTCCACCTGGGTATCCATCCTGTGTTTAGTCACCAAAGGCAGAAGCTGATGTGGATGCCAGGAAGTGCATGCTGACAGGAGCCTGATATAACTGTCTCCTTAGAGGTCTGCCAGAACCTGACATATACAAAGGCAGATGCTCACAGCAAACCATTAAACTGATCATAGGGCTCCCAATGGAGAAGTTAGAGAGAAGACTGAAGGAGCTGAAGGGATTTGAGGCCCCAAGGGGAGAGCGACAATACCAAACAACCAGAGCTCCCAGGGTTTAAACCACCAGCCTGGGAGCACATAGGGAGGGACCCATGGCTCTAGCTGTATATGTGAGGGAGGATGGGCTAGTCGTGCATAGGTGGCAAAGGAAGCCCTTGGTCCCGTGAAAGCTAGTTGCCCAGTGTGGGAGAATTCGAGGGTGGGGAGGTGGGAGTGGGTGGGTGGGTGGGTGGGTGGGAGCACATACTCATCGAAGCAGGAGGATAGGGGATGGGATAGAGGGGATTCTGGGTGTGGGGGATGGATGGGGAAGTGGATAACATCTGAAATGTAAATAAAATATCCAATAATTTTTTTTAAACAAGTGGCAAATGACTAAGATGAAAAACAAACTTGAATCTTTGTTAGTTAACAAAGATTCAAGGGGAAACCATCACATATCGTTAGGGCACGTCTTCTTTCAGTACCTTAGCTTAGGATTTCAACGAGTAATCATTCTCTTCATCACTTAAACCATTTCATAGGGCAGAAACTTTCAACGTGCTGTGTCTCACTGCTTTGCTATTTCCTAGCAGTGTTGTAGAACAGCAGAGATAGCACCCCTTCTCCTACTAAACTGTGTCAAAGCATTAAAAGGGGCCCCTAACACTTCATTCTGAATGCTATCATCATTCTCCATATGATCTAAGCAGTAAAAACTTCAGTAGATCCAGACCTAGGGATTGTCTTCCAGAAGAGTGGGAGAGGAGAGACACACATGAAGCCGTTTCCGGATGTTGGGAAGAAATTTGCTTTCCACTACCGTTAAGCCCAGCGATTGCTACTGCTCCGCTGCTGCATGGTTATCTGCTATAAAAGGCAGTGATTCTGAGAGTATTTTCAAAGGAAAATTTACTGTGATGGCCTTGTTATAAACCTCAGTCAGAAATAAATGTTACGAGGTGCCAGGGAATGCGCAGGGCAGTTTGCTCAGAAGAATGATAAGTAGTTCTCTCTACAGCATGGGTTGTGAACACTCAATAAATATGAAGGCATGGGTTGATCTGACCTATTCATTCATTCATTCATTCATTCATTCATTCATTCATTCATTCATTTAATGCCTGTTTTAAACATCTCTTTATATAGCTCTTACAGAAGAAGGTTTGGAACTTTTCCAAAGTATGGCTGCTCAAAGCACACTCTTAAACGGCACTCATGCTGAAAAAAATCTCCTATCTTCAGGGTTACCCAGGATGAACTTAAAGTGTCCTTCCAGATGTGAAAGATGACAATAAAGAGGGGAGAGTGGAGTACCCTTTGTCATTCACTGTGCTGGCCAATGGTCTTATTTAATCTTATAACCGTTCTATGAAGACAAGACTTAATATCTTACTTTAGAGCTTTGAAGAAAAAGAAAAAAGCTTCGGTGAAGCTAAAAATTTGGACATATAAATAGGAGGCAAGATTCAAGCCTAGGCAGTTTGAATATAGAGCTGCTATACTAGCCTATCAGTTCTCAAAGATTTCAGCAATGAAATGCCCATCAAGTTCAAGGCCAATGTCTGTTGAGTCTTTGTCTGAATTCTATTAATGCTGAAGCATTCTGGGTGCCCTTATCTGTTCTTACCTACAAACTAAAATAAATAAATAAATAAATAAATAAATAAATAAATAAATAAATAAAGCAAGCAAGCAAGCTTTCCTGGATGCCTTCTAAAGTAAAGCTGAACCCCGAGCTTGTGGGTACTGGCACTCTGAGGTAGTAGTTCTGTCCCCTACAAGAGAAACACAAACATCCTGTCTACATGTTCCCTCAGAAAATGTTCAGCAAACAGTTTCCTTCCAAGCTTCCATGTCAAAATGGAGTATGTTTCATGTTTTACACCAAAGACCAGTTCTGAGCCAAGTTTAAATTAAGAACAAAAGTCACAGTAATGGCACATCAGTTGTGGCTTTGGCAATGGCAAGAAAAGATAGCCTCAAAGAAAACTCATACCTTTTATGGAAACCAAATATTGACCGCAATTGGCACACAGAAAACTGCACGGACAAACAAAACTGCTGGAAAAACAAATCCAAATTACATAGGAATCTGACACCCATTCTTTACGGTGGAAAACCAAAGATAAAAATGAGTCATAATTTCATATTCTTGGAAAGGATAAATGCTCACCCGTCTGGTAATATGTTTTAAAAATATTTCCCTGAAGATACCTAATATTTCCAATATTTTCTTACATAACAGACTAAGAATAACTTCAATGTGTTAATGCCACAGAAGAACTGATTGTAAACTCAGTTGTGAAAGAATAAAAAGAAAAAACCCTTCAACTGAACAATGTGTGATGGATATTATGTAATTTAAGAATACTCAATTTATTCTTGGATTCAAAAAATATTTCTAGAAAATAAGAGTGTGCCCATATCTGTCTATCAGGCAGGCATATTGGACTGGAGGAGAAAGGGCCATTGCAAAGGTGCCTTTGGACAATCTTTCTGAAGCAGGAAATTCTCAAATAATTTCTTTTTTGAGAGAGTAATCATGTATATGTGTGCATGAGTGTGTGTGTGTGTGTGTGTGTGTGTGTATTTGTGTGAATATATATATACATATATATATATATATCTTAATGTTCATCATCAACAAATTACCATGTGCCATGTGCTTACTGGCAGAAGAAAGAATACAATATTTATTTAGAGAAAGATTTACTTGGTCTTTCTGTAATTACATAAAAGACCTCTTAGCCCATCTTCAAAAGCTTGGAAGAGGAAAGAGAAGTTCTCAGGATCATTTAGAAGAATGGAGAAATCCACAGCAGAGAAGCATTCTCAATTCTGTCTTCAGTAGACTTAAGATCACTGCAAACCTGTTAGATCATGAAAATGTTCAAAGTGGACCTACCATCACTTCCTGTGATGATTTTCTTGTTCTCTGGTTTTTCAGTTAATTTTTTCTCATGCTTTAATAAAACAAGTATAGAACTTATGCTGACCTTCCCTTTGAAATGTTAATGGTATGCCCTGGTGCACTATTATCCCACATGTCTTTACACATTAAAATTATGAGAGTCCATTTCTGTCTCTACATGTTGCCTAAAGGTTCATGCAACATGTTTTCTAAAGCACGGAACGCTAATAAAGTCTGACAGCCTTAAGAAAGCCTGTCTCCTTGCTGAGGCAGGGGGATGTTTCTTCATCCCTTCATATAATTTTCATTTGGATACTGTCTTTTGTAGGAAATGGTAAGCTACTTCATTTAATCATCACCAAATGGAAGAATTCCCCGTTCCATCGCTCTCCAGCATACTCCAGTGATGCTGGAGTATACAGCTACTTGTTGAAGATTCGTCTTCAAAGAAAGAACTCAATGACTAGAGACATGTCTCAGTGATTAGAAGACTTTATCAGACAGACCAGACAACCAGATTTAGATTTTAAATCTCAGAGTGGAAGAAAGTACCCACAACGATGTACCATAACAAGCATGTGTGTAAGAGAACACGCACACAAGTGCACACACACACACACACAATTAAAGTTTTAAGAATTAACTCAGGACCAGGACCATTGGTAATTTAAATACTAGAAAAAAAAAACCTCACCAGCCTCCTTTGGGCCCATCTCATCTATCAATCACTTACTTAAAACAGATCTGGGCCCCTCAGATATGGCTATCCATCCCGGAGCAGAACGGACCCATGACTTTCTTTGATCCTTACTACATTTCTATCATGCCTACAGTTTTGATGTTTATTTTTAGTAACCACATCATATTGCTGGCTCATGTTAAATTTATAGTCATATAAAAAGCCTCAGCCCGGCATCATTTGCTATCAAGCTGTGTCTCCCATGATTTAAAAACCGCCCACATTGATTTTTTTAAAAAAAAATAAATAATAAATATTTACATTTAAGTGTCACACTATTATCCTCATGGACTTCGTCTGCTCTTCATGCTTCTGTGTCCGGTTCTATCATGTGTCACATTAAAGCTCTCAGTGTTTTATTACCTGAAGTGTATCTTTTATGAATTCATTTAAGTTTTTACAAGTTCTTCAAAAGTCTTCTGCTCGACAGATTCTGAGCAGAAACTTCAAGGCCTGATCCTTGAATGTCCCTCAACAGTGTAGGATTACTCAATGTAGTCTTTATTCTTCTCATTATGGTTATTTCCTCCTGCTTGTTTACTTCCTGTGAACTCATCACAGAGATACGATACATCTACGTTTTCCTTTCGTTACGCCTCAGTTCTAAAAACCTCCCCTCACAGCAATTCTTCAGCAACTTCTGATAAAAGATGAAGATACTTGTTTTTTAATGTCCCCTCCCCTATTAAAGGCCCATGCTATACATTGGTCACCAGTTTATAGTGCTTCAGGGAATAGCTGAAAATGTTAAGTCACTGGGGGCATACTCTTGAATGAAGTATTGGAATTGTGGGCACACCTGGAAAATAACCTAGAATGGAGTTTCAGACTGCAGAAAATACTGAAGTGTAATATTTAACAGAGTATTGTGATTGCAGGGAGTACCTAGGGCATACCCTTGGATGGAATATTAGAATTAGACATCCCTTTTCTCTCATATACTCCAAGGTACCATGAGGTCAACAGGCCTCTGCCACCATGAACTCTTGTCCTCTGCTGGCCCAGAGACAGGGCCAAGCAATATTGCCGAAGTAAAACTTGTCCCTAATTGAGTTGATTTTCTCAGGTATTTATCATAGCCAAGGAAATGTTACTAAGACAGAATCTTCTCTGATTCACGCAGAGTTATTTTTCAAAATGAATGGTTTCTAATGTGAATTTGTGCACCATATCGATTGCCCTGGATATAGATAGCCATTTACATTTGAAGTGTTTGCTATAATAGATGGAAAGATATACAGTCAAACTGAAACCACAAGCCAGCTAATACTTGGATATTCTTACCTGTCTGTCAGCTTTTGTTGTTTTATGACAAGAACCATAGAACATATCTTAGCAGACTGTAATTATAAAGCGCAATATCGTTAACTATGGTCAATGTGCTAGGCACTAGAGCCTTGAGACTTATCCATCTCAGGCTTTGCAAAATATAGCCACAACACTGAATGTCTGGTCAAATTATCCAACCCAAACCATTAGATCACCTTTGATTTCTAGGGAAAAACATTTTAAAATATAATTAAAAGACAGGAATCTATTGTCATAGAGATGTATAATAATGTCAAAAGCTACACCCCTAAAGTTTCACTAACATGGCTGCCTAGGCATGACCTGGACAAGAATGATAGCAATAGACATGCTAATATTGAAGGGATAAAGTTCAAGAGGCACTAACCCTAAACTAAGGACTACACGCAAGGAGAGGGAAAGATGGAGAAACAGACTTCCCCAGGAAGAACTCACTGATTGCTTATCTATTACTTAATTGTCCTCATTGAAAACACACATACACATATTTGTGCATGTGTGTGTGGGGGGTCTGGGTCTGTGTGTCTTTGTGTGTGTCTGTGTGTATACATGTATTTATACGTGTGTATACTATGAACATATATATCTAAAAATAAATGCAGAAATAGAAGCCATGAATTTGAAAGAGAGGATTGTATTTGTCATACATGAGAATGTTTAGAGATAGGAATGGAAAGGGGCAATGATGTAATTATACTATGATCTCAAAAACTAAACCAAGAAAATTCATATATAAAAGTAGAGTAAGGCCCTAGTTTCAAGGCACTGAACATTTTAAGAAAACATTTCCATAGCTGCTAAATTATAATTGAATCTGAAAACCATCTATTTAACTTTTAGATATATTTCACTTTTAATAACAATTTAGACTCTGACATTTAGCAGAATGAAGAAGCAGAAGTAATAATCCTGGAAAAATGAGTCATTACTTCATCCTTCCAAAGCTGAAACTGGCTACATTGTGGTGTGCAACAATCAAGTTCCCAATTGGAGACAGCCTAGCATCACCAACTCAGCACCCTAGACAGTGTCTCCCTTCAGGGTGTTCCAGCGTTTGGTGCTCACAGCCAGTGGGGCACTTTTCATATTTTATAATTATTACCGCACCCCACTTTCCTTTCCTCGTTTCCTCCTACAAGCACACCAGCATTTATTTATTCAAGAAGAGATTGTTTCTTAGGTTGTCAACATGTCTTTGAAAGGTCCCAACATCGTGTTGGTGATGTAGTCCAATCTATATGGGCATACATGCATATATATATATATATATATATATATATATATATATATATATATGTTGAAGGAGATAGATAGGTAGAGCAATTATCTTTTATAGCTCACTGAGCAAGAAAGCTCATTTCTAAAAGGCCGCCTTTACTGTTTACAACTGAGAGGTGGCTTTGTACAGATTCCTAATGGAAAGAGCATTTCTTGAGGACCACCTGTCTTAATGGAAATGTGTATGGATATCATCTAAAGCTGTTTTCATGCTATGGGAGTACAGTGGAATAGTGGTTTTGTAGACTATATGATCCCACCACAGTAAGATGTACTTACTATCCATCTATCATGTAAAGTAACGTTTTTCCAACTCCCAGTGTAGGTAGAATACATAGCATGGTGGCTTTTTCAACAAATGCATATGAAATTAGATGCCATAGGGTTATCAGTTGCCTCTATTTTACAAGTGCCTGGCAGACTCTCTAACAATGAGCTTACTAACATTCACTAGTGAATCTAAAGCTACAGTCTTATGTTTACTTACCTCTTTACTCGTTATCCATCTTCGGCGTCTGTCTGAATTTTTAGTCGGAGTTTTGACTGTTAAATTTTCTTGATCTCAGCTACGTGTCTGTTCTACAGTGTAATTTCACTTTTCACGGCTGTCTTCTTTATTGGAGAGTTCAATTTTCTTTGTTCTCTCCCGTAATGGACTTCTAGAAAGCTCACACAAGTCATCATGAGTGACTTGAGTAAGGGATTCCAAGAGCTCACTGTTGCTCAGCAAAACTTAATTCCACACTAACTGACAGGATGGCATTCTCAACAATTGACCCTGAACTTCCCTATTTTCACACACCCTGGCGACCCTACCGTCCTTGAGTAACTTTGGCTCATGCAAAGCCTGTTTAATGATAAGCCTTCTACTTGTCCCATAGGGATACCATCTGACCCTTCTCCCTCCTTATCTGAAGATGCAGCAGCTGTCTTAATCTTCAAAGATTATTTCAATGAGTTCGACTCTCTTACAAAATGTACTTGACTTGAGCTATCAGACCCAATTGTATCTCAGGCAAACCTGTCAATTGAATTTGGTCATTTGTCACTGTCTTGCACCTCGAATTCAACTGGCTCCTAGTGCTAGGCGGACCAATGACTGACATGATCACATGATCCACATCCAGAAAGATGAGGTCACAGAAAGCCTTAGCTCAGCCCAGAATGAATAAACCAAAACAGTAAGGGATCACAGTCTTATTCTCCAATTTGCCCTCAAGAGTATGGGTACAACAAACAAATTCAGTATCATAGGAGTGGTCATGGCAAGAAACTTGGATTTTCTAGTATAATATAATACTACAATAAAACAATTCCACTAACTAGAAATATGCCTCCATTACTTTACAATGCCTTCTAATATAATAATAATCACAAACTCTAATGTTTAACTCAGTACTTCAAAAATAACTTTTATTATAAATTAACTGAAGGTTGAACAGCAGCAATGAATGACATATAAGAGGAAAAAGTGAAGTTCAAGGGGATTACTATAATCTTAATGAAGGATATACTTTAATTAATTGTGATATTATAGACAGTCAGATCTCACAGTGTATTTTGTATAAGGATCAACAAATATGAAAAAGCATAAAGTCAGAATTATTCATCAATAAAACAAAAAAGATTAATTTCTTCTCTATCTGTTCTGGAAAACTAAATTCCTGGGTAAAACTGAGTTGCAAGTACAATTTTGAAGAGAAAAAAATCCTTCTTTTTAATTAAAAAATTTTTTCATACAATACTTTGTAATTATGGTTTCCCTTTCTCGAACTCCTCCCAGACCCCTCTCCACTTCTCCACGCTTTCAAATGAATATCATTTCTTGTTCTCTCTCAGAAAACAGACATCTAAATATGAGAAAAATAATAATAAAATTAGATAATATAAAAACAAACAAACAAAAACCTGACTAGAACAAAATAAGCAAATAAACAACAACAAACACGAACCAAAGGGTCAAAGAAAAAGTACATTAAATGTGTGGAGATGCTGAGATAAACACGTTGGCAAACACCAAAAATACCTCAAACCCCCAAACTGGAAAACATAATATATCAGCAAAATATCTGTAAGGTTAAAAATATAGAAAAAAATTGCAAACACAATGCATACATAGCCTGACCAATACAGATGCCGATGGTTGCAGCCAATCATCGGGATTGAGCATGGTAAGCCCAATGGAGAAGTTAGGGGAAGGACTGAAGGAGCTGAAGGGGTTTGGAACCCCATAGGGAGAACAATAATATCAACCAACCAGAATCCCCAGAGCTCCCAGGGACTAAACCACCAACCAAGGAATAAATATGGAGGGACCCCAAGCTCCAGCTGCATTTGTAGCAGAGGATGGCTGTAGTGGTATATTTCCCGCTATATTAAACGCGATATTTTGGGAGGAGCTAATGTGGGAGGAGTAAGGAGAAGGAGGAGGAGGAGCTAGGAGGAAAGAGGAGGAAAGAGAGGGGAAAACGGCGGTGATGTACAAATCCCGCAATCTAAGATAGTTATACTATCTAGGCTAGGTATTGGGTAACACCTCTAATTGTGTGGGCTTCTTGTTATTTGAGCATTACCAAATATATAAAGCTATTGGATCATCTCTAACCATTAGAGTCTCATTTCTACTTGGTATCGCGTGGATGGTGGGATGGTCTGAGCTCAGCCCAACCTTGTGGAGACCTCGTGGAAGATTGGCAGAGCCATCTCTCACACTGGCCTCTCGTGGGTGCCAGGGCAGGTGTTTCTGGTTGGCCGTTTCTAGTTGTGGCGTGCCCGTGGCCTCTGGCAGCTTCCAACTGTGGAGCACTTGGCTTCAGGCCATGGAGCATGGAGACCTGAGCTAGGCAGAGCTGCCATCGCTTAGATGGTCGGCCCACGCAGCCCCATTTATTAAATATTAATAGTAGCAGATGGCTGGTATCAGTGGGAGGAAAGACCCTTGGGTCCTGTGTAATGATGCCCAGCATAGGGGAATGCTAGGGGAGTGAGGCAGGAGTAGGTGGGTGGATAGTTTGGTGGGGGAGAACCCTCATAGAAGCAGGGGGAGGGTGATTGGATACAGGGATCCTGGGGGTGGAAACCAGGAAAGGGGATAACATTTGAAACATAAATAAATAAAATAATCAATAAAAATTCACAAAAAATTAAATTATTACTAACCCTTAAATTTATAGTCAGCCCATTTTAATTCATAAATGAAACTATAAAACGATGTTATTAGTAATGCAATACTAAGCAAACATTTGCATGTGTACTCTGAGTAACTGAGAAATCAAAAGTTAGACTCTGGGATAAGAAAATTGGGGCACTGAAATTCTAACAGGGAGAAAAGAAACAAAACAATAATATATTTTTATAAAAAATATTAATGAAACTACAATAAGCCCCTCAATTTTGAGGACAACACACAGAGACTTGGTGTACTCAGGTCGCTGAAAGATGCATATTAGATATGGTCAAGTCTTAGCATAACTCATCCACTTGGTCTACTTTTGATTCTTTACACAGGCAAGCCTGGTCTTTGCCAAGTGTTTTGATCTTCGGGAACTCATAAAACCTTCTTAACTTTCCATATACCTTCTTATGAAATGGTCACAAGAATTAATTCAGTACCACAGTGGTTGTCCTAGGGAGAGAATGAAATTTACTGATGTGAACATAAAAAGAAAAAATCTGAAAACACGGAAGTATCCTACACATTAAAGTTTATTTTTTGTTAATGTATTTGTATTTAATTTATTTATTTATTTATTTATTTATTCATCCATTCTTTTATTCACTTTATTTTCCTTTTATTCACTTTACTTCCCCTTGGCCCCAACCCTCCTTCCCTCCCAATCCCACCCTTACAAATCCCACCCTCATTAATCCTTCCCCTTTTCTTCAGAGAAGGGGAAGCTCTCCTTGGGCACCATCCTATGTGGGACATCCAGTCCCAGTAGGCTTGTGTACATCCTCTACCACTGAAGCCCAACTAGGTAGTCCAGTTAGTGGAAGAGGATTCAAAGGCAGTCAACAGAGTCAAAGACAAGTATTCATAAGTGTGCGGGTTTATTTCTGGGTCTTCGATTTGATTTCATTGATCAACATGTCTGTTTCTGTACATGCAGTTTTTGATCACTATTGATTTGTATTATAGCTTGTGATCAGGGATGGAGTTTCATTCAGAATTTCTTTTATTGTTCAGGATTGTTTTGGCTATCCTGTAGTATTTGTTTTTCCATATGAAGTTGAAAATTTCTCTTTCAAGATCTGTAAAAATATGCGCTGGAATTTTAATGGGGATTGCATTGAATCTGTAGATGGCTTTTGGTAAGATAGCCATTTTCATTACGTTAACACTACCTATTCATGGGACCATGGGGGATATTTTTGTCTTTTGATTTCTTCTTTACTTTGTTTCTACAAGGACTTGAAGTTCTTGTCATATGGGTCTTTCACTTGCCTGGTTAGAGTTACACCAAGATTTATATTATTTGTGGCTATTAGGAAGTGTGTTGTTTCCTGAATTTCTTTCCCATCCCATTTATCATTTGCATAAAAGAAAGCTACTCTTTTTTTTTTTTTTAGGTAATTTTGCATCTAGCCACTTTGCTGAAGTTTTTGCTGTAGGAGTTCTCCAGCAGAATTTTAGAGGTTGTTTATGTATAAATCATATCATCTGGAACTAGTGATACTTTGACTTCTTCTTTTCCAATTTATATCCCTGTGATCTCATTTTGTTGTGCTAACTACAACTTCAAGTCCTGTATTGAATAGATAGGAAGATAGTGGGCAGCTTTGCCCTGTCTTTTATTTTAGTGAGGTTTGCTGAGTATTTCTTTTATTATGTTTATGTATGCAGCAAGTAACCTTGATCTCTCCAAGACTTTTAACATGAAGGGGTATTGGATTCTGTTAAAGGCTTTTTTAGCAACTAATGAGATGACCATGTGTTTTTTGTGTGTTTTCTTCTCAATGAGATCCATGTCTTCCTTACCCAAGACACTTATCTCTGCTGTATACCATCTTATCAATTTCTAGATTGCTATTCTACACATCTGCTAAAGCATTTTGACTGTCTACATAGAAATTTTAAATACTATCATGCTGCTTGAAAAAAAAATGGCAGCACATTTGGTAAAGCCTGCATCAGTGTTAAAGTTATCGCTACATTGCTTGTTTGTGCATGTCCACATGAGCATTACAATTATAATATGAAAATGTAATAAGACATGTAAAAATCTATCAGTGATAGTAACTGAAACCTGTATGTCTTAAGTTGTAATTATAACATTTCAGTCACGAGTTAAAATGAATTGAAAATTTTCTATTTATTATACTACTAAAGGAATGGAGAAAGTTGTTCATGATAATATGTGTGGAATCAACTCAACTGAAAGAAATCAAAGCTGTCTATGTTCTTTGAAACATTACTGATGTTCTTCCTATCCAGACAAATGATACTTCAACCAAAATTTATAATTCCTGTTATAATTCCCTTTTTAAGTAATTATAATGCAAAACTTACACCATGAATTGTAGAAAGTAATAAAATATTTGTTTTTTTTAATTTTTATTTTTTATTGGATATTGTATTTACATTTCAGATGTTATTCCCTTACCCCATTTCTCCCTCCCCATCTTAGGAACCCCCCAATCCCATCCCCCCTCCTCCTGCTTCTATGAGGATGTGCCCCCACCTACACCCCAACTCCCACCTCCCCACCTTCAAATTCCCCCCCCCCACACACACACACACACTGGGCATCCAGCCTTCATGGGACCAAGGATCTCCTCTCCCACCTATGCCAAACAAGGCCATCCTCCCCTACATATACAGCTGGAGCCATGGGTCCCTCCCTGTGTGCTCCCAGGCTGGTGGTTTAGACTCTGGGAGCTCTGGTTGGATGGTATTGTTGTTCTCCTCAGGGGCTGCAAAACTTTTCAGCTCCTTCAGTCTTCTTTCTAACTCCTCCATTAGCTGTGAGCATCTGCATCTGAATATGTCAGACTCTTGCAGACCTCTAAGGAGACAATTTTATCAGGCTCCTGTCAGCATGCACTTCCTGACATCCACATCAGTGTCTATCTTTGGTGACTGCACATGGAATACCCAGGTGGAATGTTCTCCAGACAACTCCTCCTTCAGTTTCTGTCCCACACTTTGTCTCCATATTTGCTCCCTTGAGTATTTTGTTACTCCTTCTAAGAAGGATCGAAGCACCCACACAAAAAATATTTGGTTTTTATATTTTAATACTTAAAGCTTCTGATTGAGAGTCATTCTCTTTCTATAAAAGGCAGTCCAGCACATGGACCTGAACTGCCCATCACTGACATCATTTGGATTACTGTAACTTTCTGTAATCTGCTAAGCTGAGTAGAATGGTTGAGGTTCAGATACACTCTGTTTACTTCTTATAAACTTATTTGTACATCACTTTTAAAATTTGCTGCTACAGAAAAGGCTCTGTTCTGGGTGGACTTAGTTTAAGTTGGAAAGATACAATTTTCACTATGAAGTTAGAATTTTCTATTTAATCAAGTTTTCCACAAAAATAATCCTTTCTTTTAGGGATCTGGAGTGAATTTAACATATAGCATTCATCCAGCCAGGAATACAAATGCTTGTTTTAACTCACTGTAGAACCATTTTCAATGCTTACATATATGGAGAGCTATAAATTTAAAAGCCATATTTTCTTCATGAACATGTATATTATCTAAAACCAAGAGATAATTGATGTAAAAAGAAAATGATTTGTGATGTTAAAATATAGAAAGATGCCACTTCAAGGACTATAATTGACTAATCTATCTTCTTTCTATCTATCTATCCATCTATCTATCTATCTATCCATCTACCTATCTTCAGTTACCTATCTGTGATTCATTTCTACCTATCATCTATCTACATAATCTATCTATAATCTCTCATATATCTATTTCATATATCTATCTACCTACCTTCATCTAAATATCTATCTATCTGTCTGTCTGTCAGTCTATCTATTGACCTTTCTGTCTATCTTCTATCATCTATCAATCATCTATCTACCAATATATCATCTATCATCTACCTCTCTTATCAGACATATTTCACTATCAAGTTTCATATGCCAAATCTGTTTCATTTCTGCATTATGCCTGCTGAACAATAAGTTCTCATCTGCACTTGAGATATGTCAGTCAGTGTTTGACATTTCATGGCCCAGTCCGTGAATCAACAATGTTGTGTGTTAGATACTTTTACACAATTTTAGCTGATAAAAAGACTAATTATATGCTTTAGACCACATCCGTTTAATGGTGCAGCTAGGATATGACTCTAAATTTAGTTTTAGAAGTCACTATTTTAACCTCTATTTTGTTTATTCTCAATTTCTTTTCTCTAGAGTAATGTTTTAAAATATAATTTGCCTTTGCAAAACATAGAAAATTTAATTTCCTAGCTAAATGTATTATTTTACTAATATATATGCTTGTGCAATCACTACTTGTGTGTGTATATATATATATATATATATATATATATATATATATGTTTGTGTATGTGTGTAACATATATACATATATATGCATATATATGTATATATATGTATATATGTATATATATGTACATATATATATGTTTGTTTCTATTGTGTCTACATTTCATTAATTCTGATTGGTTTAGTTTATCTTTGTGTATAGGTGAGAGGACAACTTGCAACAGTTAGTTCTTTACTTCCAAAATGTGGGCTCCAGGGATAAAACTCTAGTAGTTAACATTGGTGGCAATATCTTTTTCTTACTGAGTTAACTCACTGGCCCTAGGAAAAGAAACAATGTCAATAAAAAGTATGATAAAACCTAATCACTCACTAGGTAGCTACAAGTGTTCGGGGTCAAGTTTCTTTTCTTCTGTAACCTTTAAGGACTATGCAACTTTGTTTCCATTTCATAGAATTGACACACAAAGGAGAGCCTACACACTTTCATCCCTCTAACTCATCATCCAAATCCTTTAGGATTAAGAAGGGATGACTAGAGAATCTAAAGTAAGAACAGATTTTAAAGCTCAAGAAAGAGTTTTAATGACCATTATAAGTTTTATTTTGATTTATTTATGATTTATTTATTTATTTTATTTATTTTGATTCAATACAGAATCAGAACTCAGCTCAGATGTATAGAATCAATCATTACTACTAGACACACCAAAATAATATAAAGTAAAGGTGCAAGCCCAGAAACTATGTCAAAAAAACGTGAACTGAAGAGCAGAAGCTATTCTTGAAATATATTCTAATTTTAAAGAATGAAACATGACTTTAGAGGGAAAAGAATGAAGAGTTTAAAAAAGGGGGGAAGAGTGGTTGCAGAATTGACAAGAGGTAATGAAAATGTCACCAAAAACGACAAAGAGAACGATGTACTGTGGCACTGTAGAAGCTTCTAGACTACTCAAATTCGTCAGACCAATGCATAGCACTGTGAAGGCTCATAACTCTAGAAAAACTGTAACTGTTGACATCATAAATAATTTACAGCCAATGGATGGCTATAAATCCTTCCTCCAAAGTGTATAAAGTTTTCCCTTTTACTGCTTACGTTACCTACTATTTTTTCTATTTGAAGATGTCACATATAGATGCCCTAGCAGGTTGTCTTGCCACACGGACTCATTTCCTTGATGACATGCTCACCCTTAAGTTCCCTCACTCTCACCTGACCATTGTTGATTCTTGGTTGAGAATAAAATAGCACAGAAGCTCCTGAACAATTCTGTGACCATGATCTGTATCTCCTAACCACTCAGGCAGAAAGCATATGCAGACCTCCCAGGGGCCTTTTCAAAGTATGGATTCCTTCTTTACCCTAGAGATAGTGGAGAGTAGGAAAGTACTAGAATGAACAGTTTTCATGTTGCCCTAGTAGATCCTACATGCAAGAAAGATATTTCTTGGTGTTTCTGGATAAGGGCAAATTTTCCAAAGTGCTCAAAGCTAACAACCCCTTACTTTTCAACTGTACTCTGTGTCTCTTCTTCTGAATATACATGGTCATCTGGCTACTACGTCTTCTACTCACGAATCTAACAAAACCTCAAACCAAATGAGAATGCCATGTGTTTCTTTTCCACACACCTTTCTTTCTTTCCTCTCCTTCAAAGTTACAATGAAAATTTAGACAAAGAATAGTTTTTAAGTTCAATTATTTTTCTCCCCTTAGTTATTATACAAGTCTTGAACCAGTCATATCAGAATTAGGTTTCCCCAATGCGACCCATCTGACAGTGCTGCCCAAGAGACTGTCATGGTCATCTAATTTATTTTTGTAAATCCATGCTGTGGGTCTGTCCACATTTTTAAGGAAAAAAAAAAACCAAGGTGAATCTTGTAGGATTCAAAGTCCTTTCAAAATAGTGAGCACACAATTGCAAACACAATTTAAAATATTTAAAACATCGTAACATTGTTGGAGGCCAAAGGCTCAATCCTTCAATAGTCAAAGGCACAAGCGCCCTTATGTAGATTGACTCGGGAATCTATATTTTACTTTAACTGCAGCAGGTGCCATACTAATGTTGGCACAGTGGAAAGCCCTAACTAGCATGTATGAAATACGTCTAAGTCTCCTGGAAAAGGCAAAATGTCATAAGTTTGCACAGAGGCAGAGAGATAAGACATAATGTTTCGAGATATGCTTCATCTTAGTCTCTGCCCAATCTGTTATCCAATTTAAGTAAACACTGCAAGATAAAGACCCACATAAAAATAGTAAAAATATCAAAACCTGAGTTGATAGGTTGATCATATTTGATGACAGTAACTATTTATACTTGCACAGATAGTTAATAATAGATATTAACTATTGGGGTACTTACTATGAATCCGTAAAAATAAAATTGACACAGCCTGAACATGGCTTCCTGGGTAGAGCTTCTACCTATTTAATACAAAGATGTACATATGCAAAGGTCTTCGTTAGGATAAAAGAGAACTTGGTTGGTAATCGTCAAGATAAATGAATATTTAAAGAAATGACCTATAATCCATATGATTAGCACAATATCATCATAAGTATTCAAACAAAGAGTGTAACAGTGGCCAACGCAAATATTTCTGGGAGTCTCTAAGACTGTATTAAGGGTACATTACAGAATACTGTCAGCTGGATAGCGCATGAGCTCAGTAAATGATATTTAGAATCTGTTTCAGCATAGACTAGGAGAAATTAAGAAATAAACAGGCAAATCTAACTGACCCTATCAGTGCAGTGGTAAAAATATGCTTCATCATAATTCCTCTTGAAGTCTTTGGTTTTTAGTTCACTCATTTGATAGAAAAGGCATTTCATTCATTTAAGCTAAAGCAGTATTGTTTAAAAGGATGTAAGTGTAATAAGTATTTTTTTTTTACTTTGACAAGATAATAGAATGCAGAAAATTTTCAGATCTCATTTACGGGAGCTCCAAGAAGGGTCAGTTTCCTGGGTAACGAAGCATTGTCTGGATGCTCCGAAATCACTCCATAGTCAGCTCAGCCTCCAGAGGCTTAGAGGGTATCTGCATTCTCACCATCCTGCATGGTATTATCCTACCACCTCAAAAGAGAAAACTTACAATAAATGATGTGGGAATTGGGAGACAGAGACATCCAACCTCAGATGTAAGCTTTGTTTATTTTACTTTGTTTTTTTTTCCCTAAATCTATAATTTATGAAGAGAAAGAGGATAGAGGGTCTTGGAATTCACAAAAACAGCTTTTAATTTATATTTACCACTTGATCATTTTGCCAAGTTTATAGTTTCTCAAACTAATACCTTTGAGAGTTCCCACTGATTTTCATGCTAGCAAATCACAAAAGAAAATAAAGATAAGAACAAAAAGTATTTTGTACTACAAGTAAATATAAAAATGAGATTATTTTGCTGTAGATGTTTGCTATTTTTGAAATGAGTTCTTACTTAGCAGCCCAGGCTGTCTTCTAATTCAATCCTCCTGCTTCAGCCTCTTATGTTCTGGAAGAGTTATAAATTTCCATACTTGGGATGAAAAATGACTTTGATAAAGTGAAATTCTATGTATAAAAATAAAATTTGAATGCATGTTTCTCTAAATTCAAAAAATATATTTCAGACATAGTAATACCAAAATGAAGAAAACTGAAAGAATATTCAAAATACTAAAGAAAGGGTAATATAAAACTAGGTGGTCTTGTTGGCAGAAGTGTGTCACTGAGGGTGGACCTTGAAAAGATCAAAAGCTCCTTCTAGATCCTAGTGTCTTTTTTCCTGCTGCCTGAAGATTTGGATATAAACCGCTCAGCTCCTTCTCCAGCGGCATGTCTGTCTGCATCTCGTCATGCTTCCTGCCATTTTGATAATGGACTAATCTCTGAAACTATAACCAAGCCCCAATTAAATCCTTTCTTTAATAAGATTTGCCGTGGTAATGGTGTCTCTTCATGGCAATAGAACATTAACCAAGATCTTATTCTTTACATATTCATTTGAATTACAATTTGAATTCCAGTTAATAATAACCTAACCAACTTTTTTGTATTTAACGTTAAATATTTTCTAACACTATATAGTTGCTTAAGTACAGTAAACAAATAATCATTTTATTTATTTCCAAATGGTATCATCTAAGACTTTACTAAAATCTTCAACTTCTGCATACTTTATCATTATTTTACAAGATACATTTTTAATATAACTTGAGAATAGTTTCAACCGTGTGAAGAATATCATATTCCTAATACAGAGAGGCTTGTAATGTTCTTGAGGAGTAAATCTATTATATTTACTGATGTTTATTGATTATCAGCATTTTTTAGAAAAGAAAACCAATCGAACTTCCCTTGGCTCTTGGTGGGGTCTGACTCTGAAACATCAAGGTTATCAGGGGAGAAAATTTCCAGTCAGATGAAGGAAACAACCTTGACAGTGTCCTTGAGGAGGAAGTGTGACGGTTTTGGTGCTCTGTGTTTACTTTTAGTCAGCAGGGACAGTCAAGGTTGTCACATTAGGCAGTTCTGTGAAGCAGAAATATTTTTAATAGAAATGTTCTGGAAGC
This sequence comes from Grammomys surdaster, assembly GCF_004785775.1. Taxonomy (NCBI): domain Eukaryota; kingdom Metazoa; phylum Chordata; class Mammalia; order Rodentia; family Muridae; genus Grammomys; species Grammomys surdaster. The sequence continues at coordinate 281,848 of NW_021621071.1, forward strand.
ATTGGCTTTGGGCTGCACAGAGTCCCTGGAAACAGCACTTTAATGTCCCAAACAGGCTAACTCGATCCTTCCCCATTTGGAGCCTTAGCAAACAAATAAATAAGTAATAAGGCAAATTGTGCAATTTTCTGCATGCCTATCTTTGAGGCCAGGTTGTAAATCATCTGTGTGGGCTGTAAAATTATATCCCATGCACAGATCTAAAACCTCAGTTGTTATTACTGCCTGACCTCCGTGAGTTTCATTGATTACTGCTTCAAAACTCAGTGTTAGTTCTAGGTAAAGTACTTATTATGTGCAGACAGGGGACGTTTTCCTTACAATTTATCATTTGCTCAACCTATACCCAGAATCTGGGAAGTAGGACAACATAGAAGCCTTGAATTTCAAGTGCACATCTTCTTCTGAAGATTTAAAAGAATATAAATGAAGGTCTCAAATGCAACCAGAAATCAGGGAAAGGAGAAATGACTACTTCGTAGAGGACAAGGGGGTAAGGTTGGGAATTTGGCAGGTTACCAGAACCCCTGCTGCTAACATTACTTCTGTCTTCACAGTCCCAGCAAAGAAATGTCCATCCTTGCTGTATACACGTTTGGTGTGCTATTGGTATCTGCAGGGTGGTTGACACTGAAATGTTTTTTAATAGTTCCATTTTTATTCAGAAATTCTTCTTATCTATTAGATGACGGTTCTTCATCTCTAAGATAATATATATAGGAGTCTTTGAAGGTGGGTCAGCGGATAAAGTAATTGGCAAGAGGACTGAAGCTTAGATTTCCAGAATCCAGGTAGAAGTGGATTCTCACCTGCAATCCCAACATCTGGGAAGAAGGGATGAAAATCCCTACACAAACTAGCTAGCTAAACTAGCGAAAAAGGCAAAACCTGGATTCACCAAGAGGCCTTGCCTTGGTAAATAAAACTGGAGAGAGTTTACAACACTTGGCATCAAACTTGAGGTTCCACATACACGCATGTACACTCATACATGAAAACACACCTACATACCCAAAAGGTATGTACATGCAAAATCTCCAAAGGAGTGAAATCTCCCGAGCATCTTTACTGTCTGTCTTTCCTTCCTTCTAAATGTCTAGAGTCTATCAGCCAAGCCAAACTGTGTTTAGTTCCTTCCTTCTCTTAATCTTCTGTCACTCGCTAAACCAATAACAAAACAAGAAAAGGAAAAGAAAGAATAAAGAGACCAAAACAGACCAGTAATTCTTACTACTTTCTGAAGAGTTTTGTGCTGAGGGAAACTTAATCAGCCCCATCCTTGGGGCCCACTCACTGTCTCCTTTGTTTCATGAAGCTATTCTTTGCTGTTTCCCACGGAACTCTGAAGGTTCTGCGATACCCTCTGTGGTCTTTGCTTCTAACCACCATCTCCATGTAACCTTTGCCTGCAAACATCACTACAGTATTTGCTCTTGTGGACTCCGCTACATCTATTGGTCAAGTGGACACAGACAACGTTCTGGAACTCTGTGGTATCTTCTTGGGTTGATGATAACTATGTCTGGCGTATACACATAATCTTCACCGGTGATCCAAACAGGTGAAACTCAGACCCATAAATCCGTACCAACTTTCTCCCCGTTTCTCTGAGACTTTAAACTAAACACTGAATTTTACCTACAATTTTTCCACAAGGAAGTTCTCACAACACACAGACTCAGGGTATCTCCAGCTAAACTCACATTTATTAAAAAAAAAAAAATCTCCTAAATACTATTTCTCCTGCTTTCCCCATTACGGCAAATGGTACTTCGTCTCTGCTTACCCAGCAACAAACACAGGAAGGAAGGCCCTTTCTTTCTTTCACACTTCCACCAAGTAGCATTAAGTTACCTCTTTAATGTCTTCCATATCTGTCCTTTCCCTTCCCTTTTGGTAACACTTTAAATATTAACCAATGGCAGACTCATAAGTTTTCTCACCATTCTATCCATATTTCATAGTTCCTCTTATTTTTATGCAATCGCTGGAGAACCTTTTATAAAACAAGTCCCCAAACAATCAAACTGGCTTCTCAATCCAGTGGCTCCTTCTAAAGCTCAAGCTAAAGTCTTAACGACTTTGACACCAGCCCGTTCGTTATCTAGTTTCTGTCGTCTCCAGGCCCTTCCTCTGCAGGAATCTTCTGAGTACAACTCTTCTGACACCCAGCTAACGTGCATCTCACATCTCCGTTCCGCTTTCGTCTGTTCTTCTTTATATTTTAGCATCCCAACACTGTGAGCCTTCTCTGGCAAACCTTATCAACCCTTACTAAATCATTCCTGTCCATGGCCTCAAGGGCAGCGTGGAAGAGTAAAAGACAACTAATAATCCCTGATAAAAAGAAATCTTAGCTGAGCAGAGATACCAGGCTTTTTGCCATGGTTCCAATTCACACGTTACGATTTCAGGAGTTTGACTTTCGTGGTTTTATTTCCTCTTCACGTTGTTTTCAAACTCTTCCTTGTCTGCTGACTCATACTATCTCCCATACGCCAATTTGGACTTCTCCCACAGGAAAAGGCTCTTACCCTCATGCTGAAGGCAGGGTGGGCCTCTCTGTACTTCCGTCTGGCCTTGATGGCTTCATTCTGACTGCAATTGTGCTATGTTTGTAGTTTCTGCGCGCTCAGCATTTTGCCACTATTTTTTAAATTAAAACATAACTTTATATTAAAAACACTACCTGGAACATTTTAAAGAATAATAACACTGGGAAGATTTCACAAGAGCAGCATAGCAGTCTCTTCATTAGGTTCAGTTCACAAAAGGCAAGAATGCTAGCTCATTTCTCTATTTCTTTCTTAATTTTTCTCCAAAGCACCAGTGCTAACTACATTCTTCCCTTCATTTGCAACTTCTACACTCTCTTCGTTTCCTGTAATGGGAAAGCAGATTCTTTCTCTCCTAGTTTTGCTTTCCTTCCCTAATAAACACATCTCTAAACACAATGGGAACAGAAATTAACATTAAATTAAAAAAAAAATAATTAAGTTGATGTTTGGTTACAGACTACAGATAATTTGCTTTCTTGTATTAAAGGTTGGTCTGGAGACCAATCCCATGTGCAGTCACCAAAGGTAGACACTGATGTGGATGTCAGGAAGTGCATGCTGACAGGAGCCTGATATAGCTGTCTCCTTAGAGGTCTGCAAGAGTCATATTCAGAGGCGAATGCTCACAACTAACTATTGAACTGATCATGGGGTTCCCAATGGAGGAATTAGAAAGAAGACTGAAGGAGCTGAAAGCGTTTGTGGCCCCATGAGTTGAGCAACAATACCAACCAACCAGAGCTCCCAGGGTCTAAACCACCACCCTGGGAGCACATAGGGAGAGACCCATGGCTCCAACTGTACATGTAGGGAAGGATAGCCTTGTCTGGCATAGGTGGGAGAGGAGATCCTTGGTCCCATGAAGGCTGGATGCCAAGTGTAAGGGAATTTGAAGGTGGGGAGGTGGGAGGGGTGTAGGTGCACATCCTCATAGAAGCAGAAAGAGGGGTGCTGGGATAGGGGGTTCCTGGGTGGGGAGGGGGAAGAAATGGGATAAGGGAATAACATCTGAAATGTAAATAAAGTATCCAATAAAAAAAAAGATTTGTTATCATAGAGGTCATTGCCAATTCTAAAGAAGCAGAATCTTCTGCCACATTTTCCCACCACGGATTCATAGAGAAATCTCTATTAGAGCAGCTATAACCAAGTGTTAAGACCTTCTTTTAAACCTTTCTCCCTCCACAGGCAGAGCTTCTTGACCTAGGACCAAAAAATTGTCTTCAATTTTTCTGGAAATCACTCATCCCCTCTTCTGTGTCGGATCACCTAATTTCTGGTCTCACGCTGTTTTCAATCTCACATTTTCTGTTGCTTTGATGGACCGCAGGTGAGTGACTGGTATGAAAAAAAAAAAGGAAAAGGTGACCTTGTGTTTTCTCCTGTATGGTTTTTAAATTTTCTTTTGGTGTCTGTTCTGTCACTGAGAAATTAGTTTCAGGTTCTGGGTTGATGATTGCTTTTCTGTCTGTTGGGGTACTTATACTCTGGTGCGTGTGTTGGGGGAAGTTGTTTTGTCTTTTATTATTTTTTTTTCTACAGAAGTATTTCTGTTAGGAGTACTTTTCTTTATTCTGAGTATTCAATACTTTGAACGTTACAGTGGTAATGATGTAAGCAGTGATGTCTATATTCTGTGTATCCCTGCCGTTCATTGCACGTATCATTCCATCAGTAATTTCATTTGGACATCTTGACAGAGTTAAATTTTAATTCTTCCCCTTTCATTTCCTTTTCTTTTAAATAGAATAAGACAAAAATGAGAACTAACACATCTGAGTTGGACAAAACAAACAAGCAGAAGGAAAAAGAGTTCAAGACAAGGCACAAGAAACTCATGGAGGCAGTGAACCATAAGCCACAATACGTAAGCAGAGGACCTGGTGCAGACCCGTGCAGGCCTTGAGCAAGTGGCCTCCATATCTGTGAGCTCATATGATCTTTGGTCATATTGGTTGAGAGAGCCTTGTTTTCTCGTTGTCCTCCATCTCCTTGGACTTACACACTCTTTCTGCTTCTTCTTCTTCTGTAAGTTGCCCTGAGCCCTGAGGGTAGGGATTTGCTGGAGACATCCCTTGTAGGGCTAAGTGTTTCATAGTCTCTGAATATTATCTGACTGTGATGTCTGCATTTGTTATCATCTGCTGTAAAGGAAGATTCTACAATGATGGCTAAGTAAGGCACTGATATAAGTGTACAGTAGGATGTTATGAGGAGTCGCTTTATTGCTACCTTCTTTTTCTTTCTCTCTTCTTCTTCTTCTTCTTCTTCTTCTTCTTCTTCTTCTTCTTCTTCTTCTTCTTCTCCTTCTCCTTCTCCTTCTCCTTCTCCTTCTCCTTCTCCTTCTCCTTCTCCTTCTCCTTCTCCTTCTCCTCCTCCTCCTCCTCCTCCTCCTCCTCCTCCTCCTCTTCCTTCTCCTCCTCCTCCTCCTTCTCTTCCTCCTCTTCCTCCTCCTTTTCTCCCTCTTCCTCTATCTTTCTTTTCTCTCTTTCTCTCTTTCTCACTCTCTCTATTTTTTTGTAGAATAGTGATAGTATTTTGTTTTACACTAGGTCCTAGGATTTTCTAGTATCAGGTTCTAAGTCACTCAAGGAGTGAAACATTTTTATTTTCTTAACAGAAAAAAAAAAGTAGTGTTGACTAATTTTTTTTTCTAATTCTTTCACTTATTTTCCCCCAACTTTCCTTACTACAGCTTTGGATCATGAATTGTATCTTTCTTCTCTGTAGGAGTGTCAACAGCTAGAACAATACAAAGCACACAGTATATTTCAATATAAACGTGCTGAGAGCAATAATTAGGAATCTTAGCTTCTTGGCTTATTTTGCTTAGCTTTTGCTTTTGGTAATGATTCTCTTTTGCCCTTTTCATCAACCTCAAAGCCTGTCCTTAGCTTGTAGCTTACAATCTTTATGTCATTACTACTTTACAATTTATGGAATTATATTTTCATATTTCAAACCTATTTTATTCAATAGTTCTTAGTTTCCCCCTGTGTTATTTTTCCTCTGAGCTTATCAACTATTGAATTTTACTTTTTAATATCTATACTAAAAATATTTGTTTTTCTTCTGAGTTATTTTTTACTTGATCTCATATGAAATCTCTCTCTCTCTTTTTTTTTTCAGATTTTTTTAGTTTTATTTTACTGTTGATAGTCACTGTCCTTCTGCTTTAGCTGCTAGAGGATAGACCAACCCTCTGCTCAGCAATCAGTTTTGCATTAGCTTGTTCGTTGAGATAAGGCCTCAGGTATTACAGGCTAGATTTGAACTTGATTTGTAGTCCAGGACAACCTTGAACTCCTGTTCCTCCAGCCTGTAGCGCTCTCTCTCTCTCTCTCTCTCTCTCTCTCTCTCTCTCTCTCTCTCTCTCTCTCTCTCTCTCTCTCTTTAACAATGTCTCATTTTATAAAGCCCTTGATGTCCTAGAACTTCTAATGTAGACTAGACTGGCCTTCCACACACAGACTCCCAACTGCCTCTGCTTTACAAGGTCTGAGGTTAAAGTTACAAGCACTTCTTAAGTGTTTGGGAACATGTACTATCCTGAATAATCTGTTTGTTACAATGAGACACAATAAATAGACTTCGCAGTCTGATTACTAGAGTAAAGGTTATGGTTTCATGGGGTTTACAGTTTTATGTCGTGGAATGAATGGATGAAGACTGTTTTTTAATTACTTTTAAAACTAGCTTTAAAGTAAACATCTAGGAGTCTCTTGTACTCCACACCAAGACTTCCTGAGAAAGAAAGCAATCATCCTTCTATCTAGGGAACAGCATGCTAAAAGGCAGCATCCTAGCACTTCAAAAATTTATGTGCTTCTTTTAAAATCTACATCACCAATCAATGACATTATTTTAATATCACCAAATAATGATGATATATACCTGAAATATTGAAGTCTAGAATTCCTCTGGTTCACTTATGTCAGAATCTAATACATAACGTTCCCACAGTTGTGACCTGGGAGACTAATTCCCCATTTAGATTTGAAGCTATTTCTCGTCCACTTTTCCAACAATTTTTAGTCTTCAATTTCTGTGTTATTCCAGGGAAGAACACGCTTATTTTTCAGGCCTTTCCTTCTTTGGGTTGTTGTAGGCTTTCCATTATCTAATAATTGTACATTTTTTTCATATTTCAGTATCCAACACACCATAGACATTAATTACTCATGTCAATCACTGTCTCTTATAATGTTTAGCTCTTAGAATGGGATTTGGGAGGAATTTAAGTATCATGTTTCAGTATCTTTCTCTCTGAAAATTGTGAAATCGGGATATCTTCCGTTCTGGATGCTGACGTTGTTATAGGAAGGATAAATAATGGCATTATCCATTTTCAGATCAAGCCAATGACTGAAATTTTTGTGCATATATGTAAGCTTCGGTCTTTCTGTGTCAATGTATACAAGGGTTTCCCGAGCATTGCTGCTAAAATGGAATTTGTTTTCTGTGTTACCTTCAAATGATTACTTCCTTCGTCTTTTATAATGAAAACCAGGATAGAAACATAGGTATGTCTGCCTCTCATTCTTTCCACCCAAAACCAAAATTCAGGAAGTGTGACAAAAGCCATTTTTTTTCCTGTGACTTCCTTCCATCTCTCCTCAGTGAGAAAACTTACTGTACGTCACCGATTTTATCTACTCTACTGAAGAAGTCTCTACTTTTTACCTGTAGCTTATGCTTTCTATACTGTTCCATCTTTGGGATGTCTTTTATGAAAATTGACTTCTACTCCTCATTCAAAATGAAAAGGAAAGTGCCACAATAATCAAAATCCTTTTTTGTTCACACTCCACAATAACCTTCTCACACAAGCTCAGGCACTCTGTGGACTGTATTAACTACCTGCTGAGCTGACAGCTTGCCTCTGTGGGGCTGCAGTGAATCTAGGATCTGAATTCATGGAAAGGTCTCTCTGGGCCTTTTCTTTGATTTCTTGAGGACACTAGGTTCATGCACTGACACCAAATGTGTTTCCAAGAACAGAGTCCAGCCATTTAAAGTGCTTATCTCATGAATTCTGTTGGTCCAAAGAATGTTTATATGACTTTGTCTAATTTGTTTAAATCTAAACAAATACATGCATAGACCTCTCCAGTGCTTTTCCTACCCTCATAACCCATGGGGATGGAGAAGACTGATAGAATATACTAGAATAGTTTAGGTCCCCAAATCCATACAAAAGCTGGGCACTCTGATGCTCACTATTACCCAGCCATGGAGGACGGGAACAGAGATGGACAGATTTCCTGGGCTCAATGGTTAGACAGTCTAGCTACAATAGCTAGCCAGAGGTTCAGGGACAGAGGCTGGTTTTAAAATTATGGATATTTACGGAGGAAAATATTTGAAGGTCAACATCCAGACTGCACATACAGAGAGTGATAGAGACAGAAACACAGAGTACAATCTATATACATACAGATACAACACACATAGAAACTCACAATGGTTCCTGCGACTTTCCCTATCCATCTCTGAGCAAATAGCGGATGCCTGTCATTGGTCCTTATATGTCACCATCTGCTCCTTCATTCATGACCAGTTCTACAGCCAGAGGGACCATTGTGGAGAGAACATTGTCAAGTTTCTCTTTTGATGCTAAAAACAAATATGTGCATACGCCTTATGATTCAACTATGAAAATGTATTGAAAACATGTATGCGGCAGAAAAAAACACTCACGCCCAGGTGCCCATGCTCCAATCCTAGAAGGGAATCTGTAGTTTCCAGAGATGCATAAGTGGGTATATTTTATTCCAGTGGAATCTATTTTAGGTTTCTGACCTGCAGAATTGAAATAAAAATATTTTTTCTTCCAGAGTTCTTGATGTTGCATTTTGTTACAGCAACAACAGGCAAATGACACAGGAGGATGCATTCATGTAGAAGAGTTTACATGCCTCCCCTTTTCAAATTCTGCATGGATTCACAGGCAAGAATCCCACAACTGCTGCTTTACTCTTACATCTTTGCTTCTCAGCAGAGCTTGTAGCACTTTCTTAAAACTGCTATGGTTTTCCTTAGTATTGCGATAGATAGGTAGGTAGGTAGGTAGGTAGATAGATAGATAGATAGATAGATAGATAGATAGATAGATAGATAGATAGATAGATAGATAGTAGATAGATGATAGATACAGGTAGGTAGAAAGATAGATAGATAGATAGATAGATAGATAGATAGATAGATAGATAGATAGATAGAT